>NC_069725.1:24718566-24741066 GCF_027358585.1 Pangasianodon hypophthalmus | reverse complement strand
TTCTTGACGATCAGCCGCTATTGATCGTTCAGACACAATGAAAGCAAAAACATACTTTATTGCAGCTGTATAGAAACAACGCTTTTCTGAAACGAAAGAAAAACATCTTGCTCTTCTTTACTACAACGCTACTCCCTCCACTCACGTAGCTAGCTAATGCAATTCATTTAAACAAACAGAGGTAAATAAAATGTTTTGTGATGACACACTGATGAATACTAAGTAGGTTACTCTGAATTTCGGTATCATTGACGGTATCGGCATCCAAATGTACCAAAAAAAACATGTAATTATACTTGTATTGATGCATCTCCTGCTAAACCCCGTACACACATAGCTTTCAGAAACAGTGCCATCTGGTGGCAGCTTTGAGAAATTTTTTAAATATGCTAGCAAAGAAGTTGGACTTGATCGTAAACTAGCAGGTATTAACAACCGAAATGCAGCTTTAGTCTGACAGAAACATTTCATGGAGGTGAGAGAGAAGGTTTAAATAATAAAATAAAAATAAAAAATAAAACACACAATACATAATTCTTGGTTATTACGGATGAATGCACTTGGATGTGTGCTATTTTATTGATTCGTAAGATTTATTACTATAGAAATCAATGTCATATAATAACAACATGTGTGTGTGTGTGTGTTACACTGTTCACTCATTAACAGTAATACGTAATGTGCTTGTGTGAGGCATGTTTCATATCACCTTCATGCCTGTTTGGCTGATAAAGTTCACACACACACACACACACACACACAGGTGAGAGTTTGCTCAGGATTCTTTCAGAATACTTTGGTGTTGATTGAAGGCTGAATGTTTGCTCTGTTATCAGTGACACACCGACTGGGCGACATTTTTAACTCAGGGTGTGATGCAGTAGAGAGATTACAGCGATAAGTATTAAAGGTTGCTGTTACGGCGAGCTGAGTGTCAGTGCTGCCACTTCCTGTTTCCTGTTTCCTGTTTCCTGTTGGTGTTTGTCACTTTGATCCTAATTCTAAATTCCACATACTGGCTCCTGGAAACTGGATCCTCGAATCTTGGCTTTGGAGTGTGATGGGAAACTCAAACCTGCGCTGTTGTGTTAGTCTTCACCTCCCGAACACACGCCGTGTAGTATAGCATTGTATAATGTAGGGTTGTGTAGTGTAGTGTAGTATAGTGTAGTATTGTCTAATGTGTAGTGTAGTAAAGTGTAGTATTGTCTAAGGTGTAGTGTTGTGTAGTGTAGTATTGTCTAATGTGTAGTGTAGTAAAGTGTAGTATTGTCTAATGTGTAGTGTAGTATAGTGTAGTATTGTCTAATGTGTAGTGTTGTGTAGTGTAGTGTTGTCTAATGTGTAGTGTAGTATAGTGTAGTATTGTCTAATGTGTAGTGTTGTGTATTGTAGTGTTGTCTAATGTGTAGTGTAGTATAGTGTTGTGTTGTCTAATGTGTAGTGTAGTATAGTGTAGTGTTGTCTAATGTGTAGTGTAGTATAGTGTAGTATAGTATTGTCTAATGTGTAGTGTAGTATAGTGTTGTGTTGTCTAATGTGTAGTGTAGTATAGTGTAGTGTTGTCTAATGTGTAGTGCAGTATAGTGTAGTGTTGTCTAATGTGTAGTGTAGTATAGTGTAGTGTTGTCTAATGTGTAGTGTAGTATAGTGTAGTGTTGTCTAATGTGTAGTGTAGTGTAGTGTAGTATAGTGTAGTATTGTCTAATGTGTAGTGTAGTAAAGTGTAGTATTGTCTAAGGTGTAGTGTAGTGTAGTGTAGTATTGTCTAATGTGTAGTGTAGTAAAGTGTAGTATTGTCTAATGTGTAGTGTTGTGTAGTGAAGTATAGTGTAGTATTGTCTAATGTGTAGTGTAGTATAGTGTAGTATTGTCTAATGTGTAGTGTAGTATAGTGTAGTGTTGTCTAATGTGTAGTGTTGTGTATTGTAGTATAGTGTAGTGTTGTCTAATGTGTAGTGTTGTGTAGTGTAGTATAGTGTAGTGTTGTCTAATGTGTAGTGCAGTATAGTGTAGTGTTGTCTAATGTGTAGTGTAGTATAGTGTAGTGTTGTCTAATGTGTAGTGTTGTGTATTGTAGTGTTGTCTAATGTGTAGTGTAGTATAGTGTAGTATTGTCTAATGTGTAGTGTTGTGTATTGTAGTGTTGTCTAATGTGTAGTGTAGTATAGTGTTGTGTTGTCTAATGTGTAGTGTAGTATAGTGTAGTGTTGTCTAATGTGTAGTGTAGTATAGTGTAGTATAGTATTGTCTAATGTGTAGTGTAGTATAGTGTTGTGTTGTCTAATGTGTAGTGTAGTATAGTGTAGTGTTGTCTAATGTGTAGTGTAGTATAGTGTAGTGTTGTCTAATGTGTAGTGTAGTATAGTGTAGTATTGTCTAATGTGTAGTGTAATATAGTGTAGTGTTGTCTAATGTGTAGTGTAGTATAGTGTAGTGTTGTCTAATGTGTAGTGTAGTATAGTGTAGTGTTGTCTAATGTGTAGTGTAGTATAGTGTAGTGTTGTCTAATGTGTAGTGTAATATAGTGTAGTGTTGTCTAATGTGTAGTGTAATATAGTGTAGTGTTGTCTAATGTGTAGTGTAGTATAGTGTAGTGTTGTCTAATGTGTAGTGTTGTGTAGTGTAGTGTTGTCTAATGTGTAGTGTAGTATAGTGTAGTGTTGTCTAATGTGTAGTGTAATATAGTGTAGTGTTGTCTAATGTGTAGTGTAATATAGTGTAGTGTTGTCTAATGTGTAGTGTAGTATAGTGTTGTGTTGTCTAATGTGTAGTGTAGTATAGTGTAGTGTTGTCTAATGTGTAGTGTAGTATAGTGTAGTGTTGTCTAATGTGTAGTGTAGTATAGTGTAGTGTTGTCTAATGTGTAGTGTAGTATAGTGTAGTGTTGTCTAATTTGTAGTGTAGTATAGTGTAGTGTTGTCTAATGTGTAGTGTAATATAGTGTAGTGTTGTCTAATGTGTAGTGTAGTATAGTGTTGTGTTGTCTAATGTGTAGTGTAGTATAGTGTAGTGTTGTCTAATGTGTAGTGTAGTATAGTGTAGTGTTGTCTAATGTGTAGTGTAGTATAGTGTAGTGTTGTCTAATGTGTAGTGTAGTATAGTGTAGTGTTGTCTAATGTGTAGTGTAGTATAGTGTAGTGTTGTCTAATGTGTAGTGTAGTATAGTGTAGTATTGTCTAATGTGTAGTATAGTATAGTAAAGTATTGTCTAATGTGTAGTGTAGTGTAGTGTAGTATAGTGTAGTGTTGTCTAATGTGTAGTGTAATATAGTGTAGTGTTGTCTAATGTGTAGTGTAGTATAGTGTAGTGTTGTCTAATGTGTAGTGTAGTATAGTGTAGTGTTGTCTAATGTGTAGTGTAGTATAGTGTTGTGTTGTCTAATGTGTAGTGTAATATAGTGTAGTGTTGTCTAATGTGTAGTGTAGTATAGTGTTGTGTTGTCTAATGTGTAGTGTAATATAGTGTAGTGTTGTCTAATGTGTAGTGTTGTCTAATGTGTAGTGTAATATAGTGTAGTGTTGTCTAATGTGTAGTGTAGTATAGTGTTGTGTTGTCTAATGTGTAGTGTAGTATAGTGTTGTGTTGTCTAATGTGTAGTGTTGTCTAATGTGTAGTGTAATATAGTGTAGTGTTGTCTAATGTGTAGTGTTGTCTAATGTGTAGTGTAATATAGTGTAGTGTTGTCTAATGTGTAGTGTAGTATAGTGTTGTGTTGTCTAATGTGTAGTGTAGTATAGTGTAGTGTTGTCTAATGTGTAGTGTAGTATAGTGTTGTGTTGTCTAATGTGTAGTGTAATATAGTGTAGTGTTGTCTAATGTGTAGTGTAGTATAGTGTTGTGTTGTCTAATGTGTAGTGTAGTATAGTGTAGTGTTGTCTAATGTGTAGTGTAGTATAGTGTTGTGTTGTCTAATGTGTAGTGTAATATAGTGTAGTGTTGTCTAATGTGTAGTGTAATATAGTGTAGTATTGTCTAATGTGTAGTGTAGTATAGTGTTGTGTTGTCTAATGTGTAGTGTAGTATAGTGTAGTATTGTCTAATGTGTAGTGTAATATAGTGTAGTGTTGTCTAATGTGTAGTGTAATATAGTGTAGTGTTGTCTAATGTGTAGTGTAATATAGTGTAGTGTTGTCTAATGTGTAGTGTAATATAGTGTAGTGTTGTCTAATGTGTAGTGTAGTATAGTGTAGTGTTGTCTAATGTGTAGTGTAATATAGTGTAGTGTTGTCTAATGTGTAGTGTAATATAGTGTAGTGTTGTCTAATGTGTAGTGTTGTCTAATGTGTAGTGTAATATAGTGTTGTGTTGTCTAATGTGTAGTGTAGTATAGTGTTGTGTTGTCTAATGTGTAGTGTAATATAGTGTAGTGTTGTCTAATGTGTAGTGTAATATAGTGTAGTGTTGTCTAATGTGTAGTGTTGTCTAATGTGTAGTGTAATATAGTGTAGTGTTGTCTAATGTGTAGTGTAATATAGTGTAGTGTTGTCTAATGTGTAGTGTAGTATAGTGTAGTGTTGTCTAATGTGTAGTGTAGTATAGTGTTGTGTTGTCTAATGTGTAGTGTAGTATAGTGTAGTGTTGTCTAATGTGTAGTGTAGTATAGTGTTGTGTTGTCTAATGTGTAGTGTAATATAGTGTAGTGTTGTCTAATGTGTAGTGTAGTATAGTGTTGTGTTGTCTAATGTGTAGTGTAGTATAGTGTAGTGTTGTCTAATGTGTAGTGTAGTATAGTGTTGTGTTGTCTAATGTGTAGTGTAATATAGTGTAGTGTTGTCTAATGTGTAGTGTAATATAGTGTAGTATTGTCTAATGTGTAGTGTAGTATAGTGTTGTGTTGTCTAATGTGTAGTGTAATATAGTGTAGTGTTGTCTAATGTGTAGTGTAGTATAGTGTTGTGTTGTCTAATGTGTAGTGTAATATAGTGTAGTGTTGTCTAATGTGTAGTGTTGTCTAATGTGTAGTGTAATATAGTGTAGTGTTGTCTAATGTGTAGTGTAGTATAGTGTTGTGTTGTCTAATGTGTAGTGTAATATAGTGTAGTGTTGTCTAATGTGTAGTGTAATATAGTGTAGTGTTGTCTAATGTGTAGTGTTGTCTAATGTGTAGTGTAATATAGTGTA
Organism: Pangasianodon hypophthalmus; assembly: GCF_027358585.1. Lineage (NCBI taxonomy): Eukaryota > Metazoa > Chordata > Actinopteri > Siluriformes > Pangasiidae > Pangasianodon > Pangasianodon hypophthalmus. The sequence continues at coordinate 24,735,941 of NC_069725.1, read as the reverse complement.
GTGTTGTCTAATGTGTAGTGTAGTATAGTGTTGTGTTGTCTAATGTGTAGTGTAGTATAGTGTAGTGTTGTCTAATGTGTAGTGTAGTATAGTGTTGTGTTGTCTAATGTGTAGTGTAATATAGTGTAGTGTTGTCTAATGTGTAGTGTAGTATAGTGTTGTGTTGTCTAATGTGTAGTGTAGTATAGTGTAGTGTTGTCTAATGTGTAGTGTAGTATAGTGTTGTGTTGTCTAATGTGTAGTGTAATATAGTGTAGTGTTGTCTAATGTGTAGTGTAATATAGTGTAGTATTGTCTAATGTGTAGTGTAGTATAGTGTTGTGTTGTCTAATGTGTAGTGTAGTATAGTGTAGTATTGTCTAATGTGTAGTGTAATATAGTGTAGTGTTGTCTAATGTGTAGTGTAATATAGTGTAGTGTTGTCTAATGTGTAGTGTAATATAGTGTAGTGTTGTCTAATGTGTAGTGTAATATAGTGTAGTGTTGTCTAATGTGTAGTGTAGTATAGTGTAGTGTTGTCTAATGTGTAGTGTAATATAGTGTAGTGTTGTCTAATGTGTAGTGTAATATAGTGTAGTGTTGTCTAATGTGTAGTGTAATATAGTGTAGTGTTGTCTAATGTGTAGTGTTGTCTAATGTGTAGTGTAATATAGTGTAGTGTTGTCTAATGTGTAGTGTAGTATAGTGTAGTGTTGTCTAATGTGTAGTGTTGTCTAATGTGTAGTGTAATATAGTGTAGTGTTGTCTAATGTGTAGTGTAGTATAGTGTAGTGTTGTCTAATGTGTAGTGTAATATAGTGTAGTGTTGTCTAATGTGTAGTGTTGTCTAATGTGTAGTGTAATATAGTGTAGTGTTGTCTAATGTGTAGTGTAGTATAGTGTTGTGTTGTCTAATGTGTAGTGTAGTATAGTGTAGTGTTGTCTAATGTGTAGTGTAGTATAGTGTTGTGTTGTCTAATGTGTAGTGTAGTATAGTGTAGTATTGTCTAATGTGTAGTGTAATATAGTGTAGTGTTGTCTAATGTGTAGTGTAGTATAGTGTTGTGTTGTCTAATGTGTAGTGTAGTATAGTGTAGTATTGTCTAATGTGTAGTGTAATATAGTGTAGTGTTGTCTAATGTGTAGTGTAGTATAGTGTTGTGTTGTCTAATGTGTAGTGTAGTATAGTGTAGTATTATCTAATGTGTAGTGTTGTGTAGTGTAATATAGTGTAGTATTGTCTAATGTGTAGTGTAGTATAGTGTAGTATTGTCTAATGTGTAGTGTTGTGTTGTCTAACGTGTAGTGTAGTATAGCGTAGTGTTGTCTAATGTGTAGTGTAGTATAGTGTAGTATTATCTAATGTGTAGTGTTGTGTTGTGTAGTATAGTGTAGTATTGTCTAATGTGTAGTGTAGTATAGTGTAGTATTGTCTAATTTGTAGTGTTGTGTAGTGTTGTGTTGTCTAATGTGTAGTGTAGTATAGTGTAGTGTTGTCTAATGTGTAGTGTAGTATAGTGTAGTATTATCTAATGTGTAGTGTTGTGTAGTGTAGTATAGTGTAGTATTGTCTAATGTGTAGTGTAGTATAGTGAGGTGTTGTCTAATGTGTAGTGTTGTGTAGTATAGTATAGTGTAGTATTGTCCAACATGTAGTGTTGTGTAGTGTAGTATAGTGTAGTATTGTCTAACATGTAGTGTTGTGTAGTGTAGTATAGTGTAGTATTGTCTAACATGTAGTGTAGTATAGTGTAGTATTGTCTAAGGTGTGTTCCTGTGTAGTATAGCGTAGTATTGTCTAATGTGTAGTGTAGTATAGTGTAGTGTTGTCTAATGTGTAGTGTAGTGTAGTGTAGTATAGTGTAGTATTGTCTAATGTGTAGTGTAATATAGTGTAGCATTGTTTAATGTGTAGTGTAGTATAGTGTAGTATTGTCTAATGTGTAGTGTAGTATAGTGAGGTGTTGTCTAATGTGTAGTGTTGTGTAGTGTAGTATAGTGTAGTATTGTCTAACATGTAGTGTAGTAAAGTGTAGTATTGTCTAAGGTGTGTTCCTGTGTAGTATAGTGTAGTATTGTCTAATGTGTAGTATAGTGTAGTATTGTCTAATGTGTAGTGTTGTGTAGTGTTGTCTAATGTGTAGTGTAGTATAGTGTAGTATTGTCTAATGTGTAGTGTTGTGTAGTGTTGTCTAATGTGTAGTATAGTGTAGTATTGTCTAAGGTGTGTCCCTGTGTAGTATAGTGTAGTATTGTCTAATGTGTAGTATAGTGTAGTATTGTCTAATGTGTAGTATAGTGTAGTGTTGTCTAATGTGTAGTATAGTATAGTGTAGTATTGTCTAATGTGTAGTGTAGTATAGTGTAGTATTGTCTAATGTGTAGTGTAGTATAGTGAGGTGTTGTCTAATGTGTAGTGTTGTGTAGTATTGTCTAATGTGTAGTATAGTGTAGTATTGTCTAAGGTGTGTTCCTGTGTAGTATAGTGTAGTATTGTCTAATGTGTAGTATAGTGTAGTGTTGTCTAATGTGTAGTATAGTGTAGTGTTGTCTAATGTGTAGTATAGTGTAGTATTGTCTAAGGTGTGTTCCTGTGTAGTATAGTGTAGTATTGTCTAATGTGTAGTATAGTGTAGTATTGTCTAATGTGTAGTATAGTGTAGTATTGTCTAATGTGTAGTATAGTGTAGTATTGTCTAAGGTGTGTTCCTGTGTAGTATAGTGTAGTATTGTCTAATGTGTAGTATAGTGTAGTATTGTCTAATGTGTAGTGTAGTTGGATATATGTGTAATGTTGTGTAGTATAGTGTAGCATTCTATAATATGCTGTATAATCTGCAATATTTAGTGTTATTTATTAGTGTGTACTGTTTATTAGAATGCACTGTTATTTGTTAGTGTGCAGTGTTGTTTATTTGTTTGCAGTGTTGTTTTTTTAGTGTGCAGTACTGTTTATTTGTTTGCAGTTTTGTTTGTTGGTGTGCAGTGTTGTTTATTATTGTGCAGTTTTGTTGGGTAGGGTTAGGGTTGTTTATGAGTGTGCAGTGTTGTTTGTTGGTGTGCAGTGTTATTTATTAGTGTCAGTGTCGTTTTTTAGTGTGCAGTTTTTTTTGTTAGTGTGCAGTTTTGTTTATTTGCTTGCAGTTTTGTTTGTTAGTATACAGTGTTGTTTATTAGTGTGCAGTGTGTTTGTTAGTGTGCAGTTTTGTTTATTATTGTGCAGTTTTGTTGGGTAGGGTTAGGGTTGTTTATGAGTGTGCAGTGGTGTTTATTAGTGGCATTGTTGTTTATTATTGTGTATTGTTGTTTATTTGTGTGCAGTGATGTTAATTACAGTGCAGTGTTTATTAGTGTGCAGTGTTCTTTATTATTGTATATGGCTGTTTATTTGTGTGCAGTATTATTTGTTAGTGTGCAGTGTTGTTTATTTGTGTACAGTGTTGTTTGTTAGTGTGCAATGTTGTTTATTTGTGTACACTGTTGTTTATTAGGGTTAGGATTGTTTATTAGTGTGTACTGTTATTTATTAGTGTGAAGTATTGTTTATTAGTGTGCAGTGTTGTTGATTAGAGTTAGGGTTAAGGTTGTTTATTAGTGTGCAGTGTTTATTTGTGTGCAGTGTTGTTTATTTGTGTGCAGTGTTGTTTATTAGTGTGTAGTGTTGTTTATTAGTGTGCAGTGTTGTTAATTAGAGTTAGGGTTAAAGTTGTTTATTAGTGTGCAGTGTTGTTGATTAGAGTTAGGGTTAAGGTTGTTTATTAGTGTGCAGTGTTGTTGATTAGAGTTAGGGTTAGGGTTGTTTATTAGTGTGCAGTGTTGTTTATTTGTGTGCAGTGTTGTTTATTACGATTAGGGTTAGGGTTGTTTATTAGTGTGCAGTGTTGTTGATTAGAGTAGGGTTAGGGTTGTTTATTTGTGTGCAGTGTTGTTTATTAGGATTAGGGTTAGGGTTGTTTATTTGTGTGCAGTGTTGTTTATTAGGATTAGGGTTAGGGTTGTTTATTTGTGTGCAGTGTTGTTTATTAGGATTAGGGTTAGGGTTGTTTATTTGTGTGCAGTGTTGTTGATTAGAGTTAGGGTTAATGTTGTTTATTAGTGTGCGGTGTTTATTAGTGTGCGGTGTTTATTTGTGTGCAGTGTTTATTTGTGTGCAGTGTTGTTAGGATTAAGATTAGGGTTGTTTATTTGAATGCAGTGTTGTTTATTTGTGTGCAGTGTTGTTGATTAGGGTGCAGTTTTGTTTGTTAGGGTTAGGGTCATTTATTAGTGTGTGGTGGTGTTTATTTATTTGCAGTTTTGTTTGCTAGTGTGCAGTGTTGTTTATTAGTGCACAGTGTTGTTTATTAGGGTTAGGGTAAGGGTTGTTTATTAGTGTGTAGTGTCGTTTATTAGTGGCAATGTTGTTTATTAGTGGCAATGTTGTTTATTAGTGTGCAGTGTTGTTGATTAGCGTTAGGGTAAAGGTTGTTTATTAGTGTGCGGTGTTTATTTGTGTGCGGTGTTGTTTATTTGTGTGCAGTGTTGTTTATTAGGGTTAGGGTTGTTTATTTGTGTGCAGTGTTGTTGATTAGAGTTAGGGTTAATGTTGTTTATTAGTGTGCAGTGTTTATTTGTGTGCAGTGTTTATTTGTGTGCAGTGTTGTTGATTAGGGTGCAGTTTTGTTTGTTAGGGTTAGGGTCGTTTATTAGTGTGTGGTGTTGTTTATTTATTTGCAGTTTTGTTTGCTAGTGTGCAGTGTTGTTTATTAGTGCACAGTGTTGTTTATTAGGGTTAGGGTAAGGGTTGTTTATTAGTGTGTAGTGTCGTTTATTAGTGGCAATGTTCTTTATTAGTCTGCAGTGTTCTTGATTAGTGTGCAGTGTTGTTTATTAGTGTGCAGAGTTGTTTGTTAGGATTAGGGTTGTTTATTGGTGTGTGATGATGTTTATTGGTGTGCGGTGTTGTTTATTTGTGTGCAGTGTTGTTGATTAGTTTGCGGTGTTTATTTGTGTGCATTATTGTTGATTAGGGTGCAGTTTTGTTTGTTAGGATTAGGGTTAGGGTTGTTTATTAGTGTGCGGTGTTGTTGATTAGTGTGTAGTGTCGTTTATTAGTGTCAATGTTGTTTATTTGAGTGCAGTGTTGTTTATTTGTTTATTTGTGTGTAGTGTTGTTTGTTGGTGTGTAGTAGTGTTTATTTGTGTGTAGTATTGTTTGTTGGTGTGTAGTAGTGTTTATTTGTGTGTAGTGTTGTTTGTTAGTGTGTAGTAGTGTTTATTTGTGTGTAGTGTTGTTTGTTGGTGTGTAGTAGTGTTTATTTGTCTGTGGTGTTGTTTGTTAGTGTGTAGTAGTGTTTATTTGTGTGTAGTGTTGTTTGTTGGTGTGTAGTAGTGTTTATTTGTGTGTGGTGTTGTTTGTTGGTGTGTAGTAGTGTTTATTTGTCTGTAGTGTTGTTTGTTGGTGTGTAGTAGTGTTTATTTGTGTGTGGTGTTGTTTGTTGGTGTGTAGTAGTGTTTATTTGTGTGTAGTGTTGTTTGTTAGTGTGTAGTAGTGTTTATTTGTGTGTGGTGTTGTTTGTTGGTGTGTAGTAGTGTTTATTTGTGTGTAGTGTTGTTTGTTGGTGTGTAGTAGTGTTTATTTGTGTGTGGTGTTGTTTGTTGGTGTGTAGTAGTGTTTATTTGTCTGTAGTGTTGTTTGTTGGTGTGTAGTAGTGTTTATTTGTGTGTGGTGTTGTTTGTTGGTGTGTAGTAGTGTTTATTTGTCTGTGGTGTTGTTTGTTAGTGTGTAGTAGTGTTTATTTGTGTGTAGTGTTGTTTGTTGGTGTGTAGTAGTGTTTATTTGTGTGTGGTGTTGTTTGTTGGTGTGTAGTAGTGTTTATTTGTGTGTAGTGTTGTTTGTTGGTGTGTAGTAGTGTTTATTTGTCTGTAGTGTTGTTTGTTGGTGTGTAGTAGTGTTTATTTGTGTGTGGTGTTGTTTGTTGGTGTGTAGTAGTGTTTATTTGTGTGTAGTGTTGTTTGTTAGTGTGTAGTAGTGTTTATTTGTCTGTAGTGTTGTTTGTTGGTGTGTAGTAGTGTTTATTTGTGTGTAGTGTTGTTTGTTGGTGTGTAGTAGTGTTTATTTGTGTGTAGTGTTGTTTGTTGGTGTGTAGTAGTGTTTATTTGTGTGTAGTGTTGTTTGTTGGTGTGTAGTAGTGTTTATTTGTGTGTAGTGTTGTTTGTTAGTGTGTAGTAGTGTTTATTTGTGTGTAGTGTTGTTTGTTGGTGTGTAGTAGTGTTTATTTGTGTGTAGTGTTGTTTGTTGGTGTGTAGTAGTGTTTATTTGTGTGTAGTGTTGTTTGTTGGTGTGTAGTAGTATTTATTTGTGTGTAGTGTTGTTTGTTGGTGTGTAGTAGTGTTTATTTGTCTGTAGTGTTGTTTGTTGGTGTGTAGTAGTTTTTATTTGTGTGTAGTGTTGTTTGTTAGTGTGTAGTAGTGTTTATTTGTCTGTAGTGTTGTTTGTTGGTGTGTAGTAGTGTTTACTTGTGTGTAGTGTTGTTTGTTGGTGTGTAGTAGTGTTTATTTGTGTGTAGTGTTGTTTGTTGGTGTGTAGTAGTGTTTATTTGTGTGTAGTGTTGTTTGTTGGTGTGTAGTAGTGTTTATTTGTGTGTAGTGTTGTTTGTTGGTGTGTAGTAGTGTTTACTTGTGTGTAGTGTTGTTTGTTGGTGTGTATTAGTGTTTATTTGTGTGTAGTGTTGTTTGTTGGTGTGTAGTAGTGTTTACTTGTGTGTAGTGTTGTTTGTTGGTGTGTAGTAGTGTTTACTTGTGTGTAGTGTTGTTTGTTGGTGTGTAGTAGTATTTATTTGTGTGTAGTGTTGTTTGTTAGTGTGTAGTAGTGTCTATTTGTGTGTAGTGTTGTTTGTTGGTGTGTAGTAGTGTTTATTTGTGTGTAGTGTTGTTTGTTGGTGTGTAGTAGTGTTTATTTGTGTGTAGTGTTGTTTGTTGGTGTGTAGTAGTGTTTATTTGTGTGTAGTGTTGTTTGTTGGTGTGTAGTAGTGTTTACTTGTGTGTAGTGTTGTTTGTTGGTGTGTAGTAGTGTTTATTTGTGTGTAGTGTTGTTTGTTGGTGTGTAGTAGTGTTTATTTGTGTGTAGTGTTGTTTGTTGGTGTGTAGTAGTGTTTATTTGTGTGTAGTGTTGTTTGTTGGTGTGTAGTAGTGTTTATTTGTGTGTAGTGTTGTTTGTTGGTGTGTAGTAGTGTTTATTTGTGTGTAGTGTTGTTTGTTAGTGTGTAGTAGTGTTTATTTGTGTGTAGTGTTGTTTGTTAGTGTGTAGTAGTGTCTATTTGTGTGTAGTGTTGTTTGTTAGTGTGTAGTAGTATTTATTTGTGTGTAGTGTTGTTTGTTGGTGTGTAGTAGTGTCTATTTGTGTGTAGTGTTGTTTGTTAGTGTGTAGTAGTATTTATTTGTGTGTAGTGTTGTTTGTTGGTGTGTAGTAGTGTCTATTTGTGTGTAGTGTTGTTTGTTAGTGTGTAGTAGTGTTTATTTGTGTGTAGTGTTGTTTGTTAGTGTGTAGTAGTATTTATTTGTGTGTAGTGTTGTTTGTTGGTGTGTTGTGTTGTTTATTAAACCCAGACCTGCGCTGTTGTGTTAGTCTTCACCTCTCGAACACACGCTGTGAAGATGAAGATCTGAGAAAGTCGAATTTTTCACCCAAAAAAAACACAAAAAAACCACAAAGGCCCTTTACAGAACTTTTGTGTGAAAAATTCGACTTTCTCAGATCTTCATCTTCACAGCTTGTGTTCGGGAGGTGAAAACTAACACAACAGCGCAGGTCTGAGTTTCCCATCACACTCCAAAGCCCAGATCTCAGGGTCTGACACACACACACACACACACACAGTGTAATATTGTCTAATATGTAGTGCTGTGTAATATAGTATTGTGTATTACTGTGTGGTATTGTATAAAGTGCAGTGTTGTGGAGTGGAGCTTTGTATACTGTGCTGTACACTGTGGAATATTGTCTAATGTTGCATAGTGTGTAATGTGTAGCATAGTGCAGTATTGTCTAGTGTGTGTAGCGTTGTATGTGCTGTATACTGTGTAGTACATGTGCTGTGTGTTTCTGTGTTTGTTATTGTGCATGGTTAATGTACGAAAATATTTACACTGTCAAAAAAAACCCAGAGTAACATTATGACAAAATCAGAGTCAGATTCACAGGTATATAGAAAAATAGTTTATTCTTTTACATTATCATACAGCAGGCCAAATAAGCAATATTAAACTTTAACGAACATACAGTACTATTGCAAAAGATATTCACACTGAAATTTAAAAAAATACAGTACGTGTCAATAAACATAAACAGTCCTTCAGTAATGTCAGTAACGACTGAGTCACAAATTCATAAAACATAAACATCCTTCATAAAAATAAATTATTTTCTTCTTCTTCTTCACCATATAGAGTCTTTAAAGCACTTAGGTACACACACACACACTCTCAGTCTGTAAAATACTGCTGTGTGTGTGCGCTTGAGCTGTAACGTTCTGTCCCCTGTGTGTGTGTGTGTGTGTGTGTGTGTGTGTGTGTCACTCGTCTCGGGTCGTCTGCACTTTGGAGTACGAGTCGCAGGGCGTAGTAAGGCAGGAGGTGGGCAGAGTGAACGGCCAGCAGAACTTACAGGGCACCACGCAGCGAACGTTCCTCTCCAGGAAGTTAAAGAAGAACCTCCACCACACACGAGAGAGATAATTCTGAGGAGAATCTCGTAGAGACTGGAGGAGAGACAGAGAGAGAGAGAGAGAGAGAGAGAGAGAGTGAGACAGAGAAAGAGAGAGACAGAGAGAGAGCATTAATATTAATAATAATAATAATAATAATCATGATAATGCCTTTATACTTTAAACACACATGAACGATTGAATCTGATACTGAGTTAGCGCTTCCTGTCTGTTTCAACGAATCAGATGTCCGATTCGACTCAACTGACTCATCCACTGGTTGGTTCTTGGGTTTTCGGTTCTTTTAGTCAAACACGTGCCACACCGGTGACGTTCATCAAGGTGAAGTGAAATTGCAAGCACAAGAATTCTTAAATGAATAACACTAACGTTGCGTAGACGACACACAATCTTTGATTCAGGTGGATTTGCAAACCGGTTCGCCTGATTCGTTAAAAAGAATCCAAAAGATGATTCGTTTACGTGTTGGACATTGGTCATTGATTTGTAATGTGATTTCAGCCTCGACGTTGGATAAATAACTCCGTTTAGAGATTCCACTCGGAGATGTTTATCTTCTCAGACATGGAAATTTGTCATTTCTAGGGAAACATTATCTGTAGTTCCTAGCTGTGACGTTTATTAAAACCACTTTTGATAAAATGCTAAATAAACTAGGCCGTAGTGTACAGATGATGATGTCATTCGTAGAGGATGATGAAAGTGTGTGATCTACGAGTTAAAATGGAGTTTTCACTTTTACTCGTGTTTGTTTATAACATCGCACAATCCTACACGTTATAAAACAAAATTACGTTTCTTGCTAGTTACACGTTTGACAGTAATTCCCATGTTACGAACTAAAAGCGTTTATAGTTTTAACACTTCCTGTTTATTGGACAGGATGTGGTACTAAAGCAAGTTTCCGCTCTGATGTACGTCACATTCACATCGTACCGCTCCGACGGCGTGTACCTGGTTGTTGGCCATGGTGTGGTACCAGTAGAAGAGGCGTGACGTAACGAAATACGCCACCACCACGTCCACGCTGTAGTGCTCATGAGCTACAAGGATGAAGACCACGCCCACTAAACTCAGCAACCAGCAGATCAGGTGGTACCACCACATCCAGCGGGGGGAGTCTGCAACGGGAAATACATCAGTGCTGAAGACCAAACACGACATGAGCAGCTGATTCATCATAAGCACGAATCACTGAGAAGCAACTACAAATATCTATGAATATGCATAAATAAACATGAATATACATGAATATGCAAATTAGAAACATCTGCATGTCTTCCTGCCCTCCCTATTAGCCTCAATGACATTAGCTAAGCTAGCTCATATTAGGCGCAGGTGGGAACAAACGGGAATCCGGATTATTTAACAGTCCTAAAATAAAACGTTACCATGACAACCACTGTTTGTTCAAGTCTAAACTTAACTAGCTGTCTAGTTAACTAGCTCAAATTAATTACAAGTGGACACAATTTCAGCATCATAAATATGACTTACATTCCTCATTTCCTCTGAACAGAACATTGTCCAAATATATTGTTACCATGACAACCACCATCTGTTGATCTCAAACATTAGCTAAGATGGAGATGATTTCAGTACTAGAGTTTTGGTTTACACCCTCATTTCCTTTGAATATACCATTGGCCAAATATACTGTTACCATGACAACCACCATCTGTTCAACTGTTACATTAGCTAGTTCTAAAGTTAGCTATGTAGCCTAGCATACAGGTTCTGTGGTGGGAAATTTCTGGCCACAGCTTCGTCCTTACGATTTGATGAAAAGAAATCTAGAATGCTCTGTCTGTCCCTGACTGTGTGCTCTAACAAGTGCAGAAGCAATGATGATGATGATGATGATGATGGACACACTCACATTCACTGATGAAGAGGTAGGTGAGTGTGAGGATGACTGTGTGACCGCTGTACAGGAAATCACCACACATCATGTGTGAGCCCGTGATGGACAAACCTCCTCCTGAGACGAGCTGCAGGATGCGATACACTTTCCCCACTGAGTCATCATACAACTGGAGGGAGAGAGAGAGAGAGTGAAGGAGAGAGAGAGAAAGACAGAGAGAGAGAAAGAGAGAGAAAGACAGAGAGAGAGAGAGAGAGAGAGTGAAGGAGAGAGAGAGAGAGAGGGAGAGAGAGAGTGAAGGAGAGAGAGAGACAGTCAGCGAGAGAGAGAAAGAGAGAGAGAGAGAGAGAAACTTAGAGTTAACTCATTACAGAGGAGATGAAAGCAAAAGTACACACACTCAGTGCGTTTGCACGCACGCACACACACACACACACACACACACACACACCAACCTTGGGAGCACAGTTCATGTGTGTGCTGGGGACAGGCAGCGTGGTGATGTACATGGTGATGATGCGATATAGATACAACATCCCCATCAGGAAGAAGAATCTGCGGCCTATGATTGACCTGAACACACACACACACACACACACACCATTTACAATCTGTCATCAGTGGACAAACCCTGACCACATGGCAGAAACACAAACACGACTCCTGTCTGAATGGAGCTCAGTGGAAGTGGTGAGTGTTATGATTTGTACCATGGAGGTGGAGAATACTTGTTTTTGATTGGTTGGCCATGTGTGTGTGTGTGTGTGTGTGTGTGTGTACCCCATGATTTACATCAACAAATACCAATCTTCATGAAGTCCTCATTCACAACTATATACATTTTAAATTCTGCTCTAATTCTGCTCTAATTCTGCTGAAGCTCTAATTCTGAGTGACCAGCGATTTAAAAATGTCACTATTTGACAGATATAAGTCGATGTTCCACTGATTTCTCACATTTCTAGATGTTGTCCAATCATTGGGCAGCGTGCTCATGGCCCCAGTTATTAATGCACCTAGTGGTCAAAAATGGGAACTGCAACAAGCTCTAATAGAGGCTCATTGGGGCAGGAATCACGCTGCCCCATGCTCGGGGAGTTAATGACAGGGTTGCCAGATTGGGCTGTACATTTCCACAAACAAAGTATAAGTGAATACAATGTGCCTAAATGTGTGTCCCTTTTCCAGTGCCTGAATATTTTGGGCTAGTTTCAGGTCTTTTGCGTGGCATTTGTTGATAGAAATCGTGCTGGAGGGTTTTCATGCTGATGAATCGTGCTGATAGAATTTGCTGGATGACTGTATGATGTCGAGTCTCAGCTAAAATTCATCAGATAGCAGCCTAAAGCATGAGTCAGGCGTGATCATTTACTCTGTGGCTGTATCGACTCTCAGTCTATGGTTACGAGCCACGAGCCATGAGCGGGACAGACAGACAGAAAGAAAGAGAGACAGATAGAGAGACAGAGACAGACAAAAACAGAGAGACAGAGAGTAATATACTGACTTGTGTTTGAGACAGAGCCACTGTGTGGTCCAGACGAGCGTCAGTACGATACCGATGACCTCGGTGACCGTAAACGCCCACTCCACACGCGGCACATAGTCAAAGAACTTATCGGGCAGCGGTGGATTGCTCTCCTTCTCAGGGACGCGCTCGTGCACCACCGTGATCATGACAGTGGTGAGGAAGAGCATAGACCCCGCCCACAGGAAGGACACGCCCGTTTTCCACCACTCAGCCGGCAGACGCTCAGCATGCAGGCGCTCAGGGCGGGGCTCGCCCATGCTGATGCGGATGTAGTCCTGGTTCTTACGCAACAAACGCGCAAAACCTCGTGACAGACGAGACTGGGGCGTGGCATGGTCCGTGGCGTGGTCTGCAGCTCCGCCCTCTTTTGTAATGCTGGGGGTTAGTTCTGTGGGCGGAGTCTGGGGGTGTGGAGAAGTGTCTGGAACTAATACTTCAATGTGGCCCTCATTTTCACCTTCATGCTGCGCTGATTCAGGAAGCTTGGTCACCGCCATTGTTAATGTAATCGCTCACCCACACACACACTGTCTCTCTTACACACACACCCAAATCACCCTGTGTTTTGTGAATGGATGGATAATAATCTGTTCGGAGGAGTGGAAACAAACCACCGGCTGCTGAACTTCTGCTGCTTCCTGTGTGAACGGTGACCTGAGAGAGAAAGAGAGAAAGAGAGAGCCATTAACACCCTGTGTTAGAAAGGGACGTGTGTGTGTGTGTGTGTTGGAATTAAATAAACATTTGGTGTCAATCTTTGAAAAAATAACATCCACAACGGAAGTGAAAACAGGACACAAACATCAGACCTTTGCCCAAGAGCAAGGACCTGTGATGGATCATTTATTACACACCAAACTGTGATTAAAGATTTCATTGGCTTTTCTGTTGACTTTATACCACTTTACTATAATAACACACACACACACACACACACACACACATACAGTTATCAACTTACACAATTAGTGTATTAATTGTGGGGATTACTTTCATTCCATGAGTCCTGTCTCTGGATCCTCACCCACATGCTTTCACCCACATGCTTTTCCACTCTGGTCACTGTATCACATGAAGCATGGAAATGACCTCAGGTCAGTGAGCGAATTCCTGTGTCTTTCCTCTTTTCAAGTTGTTTTATGCAAAAGACTGTTGCTTCATTTTGCATGCCATTCCTAATTTCCTCAGAAGTACCTGCTTTTTCAGGCGATCCTAAAAGTCGGCTTTGTTTAGAGCGTTTAAAGATGCAGTCTGTAATGTTAACGTGTTTCTACGCCTGTAATTATGACATAATTATAATTACAAATAAAAACTGCCACAATATTCATAAGAGCTGGCTTGTTTAGATTATTCTGGCTCTGACATTAACTCCGCCCACTGCGGAACAAGGTTGCTTGGCTCCGCCCTTTTTCTTTAAAAGGCAACTCACAAGAAAGTGTGTAATTTGAACAGAGAAGGTGTGTGTGTGGTGTGAAGGCTGGTCAATTTGCCTTTCACAGGATGCAGAATAAACACTGGCAAAGTGAAGTGGGCGGAGCCTCTGCAACTGTGAGGAAGACGTGTAAGTTTGGCGAAGAATGAAATGGCTACAGTGTCCTCGTTACCTCGTTAAAGCGAGGCTGATGAGGGAACGATTGCTTATAGCTGCTAAAATCTAAGTGAGAACAGGAGCTAACTTATTCCTAATGATGTTCCACAACATTAAATGTAACTATAAACAGATAAAAAGTATGATGTGTGGTTCTTTAATTTACAAAATTGTAGTTGTCGGAAAGTTGCTGTGGTATAAGAGGAATAAAACACTTGGGGATGTGCTGTTAGAGGAAAATAATCAACTTCAGGGTGGTAAGAGTAACTCTGCTTCATCACACCACGCCAGTGTTGATTATTTTCCTGTAACAGCACAACGTGGAGTGTTTTATTGGTGATATAATGTTGTGTTGTAATAAGAGAGGAGGTCTCAAGGTCGTGTTCTCAGACTGTACATGCTGCACATTTCACTCGCTGCTTTGTTACACTTTAAGAACTTTAAACTGTTGTTACATTAAATCCTGATTCCACAGTGGCCTTGATACACACACACACACACACACAGATCATAATAAAGTTAATCTGGCACATAGTACAAAGCAATAGTTAGCCATTTAAATCTAATATCCTCCCCCAAAAATGACATTTTAATCATTTTTATCAGGACGGTTTGCTGTATCACTTATTTTGCTTAGCACGCTAATTATTAACCTCTATATCTTTCGAAAGACAGTCCATATCCCCGTATATTACGTTACAAATAAATAAACTAATAAATTAATAAAGAGTCATACCCTGCTTCAAGAAATGTTAACAACTGCCATGTCATAAACTCTTAATATACATCACAGGAACAGGCAAACCTTTTAGCGAACAATTGAATACTGTCACTTTTCACCCGTTTCACCGCGTCTCTGTGTAAAGAGTCTAACACTGTCTTGACGTTGTGTTACACCTGTTAACAAGTTAAACTGCATTAATGCTAAGGTGTATCTGATGGGCGGAGCCACGCAGGACATTCAACACACTCAGTGTAGCATTAAAATGATTTAAGCTGATATCAATTGAACCATAATTCGTTTTTCGTGCTTTAAAAGTACACTACATGCACCTGTGTGGGTAAAACAGACATGCTAAAGGTACTACAGAGGTACCCCTGTGGGTTCAACCCCAGCGACAAGGACAGGTACACTTTAATCACTGTAGTTAATTATTGAATAGTTCATTATTCTTCTTTACCAGCACATGCCCAGTTTTTTAAATTCCTCTTATACCACAGCAAAATGATAAAAGAACATCATGAATTTTTTTTTTTTATCTGTTTATAGTTACATTTAATGTTGGTGAAACAAGTGAGTTCCTGTTGTCGCTTACATTATAGCAGCTATAAACAGTCGTTCCCTCGTCAAAGTTTCTTTATTCTCTCTCTTCAAGTTAATAAGATAAAAAAAATCGCAGCTTGTTCCGCATGTTACTTAGAAACCGCAAAGAAGCGTAAACTCCTCTGTCCTGAAGATGTCGGAAAACGTAAAGTTCCAGCTTTACCTCTGACTGTTACAAAGTGCTGACACTGGAGACTCCTTCCATCAATGTTACATAAAGACATTTCTCCTTACTTCAAGAAAACTTCACACACATTTTTTTTAATCTGTTTATTACCAGTGGAGCGTCCACTGTACACGTCCCTGTGAATGGGCTGTTACTATGGAAACGATAACGTATTAGAGCGAGTGCATTAATATAAACCTGAGCTACTGTCAGAGCTGCTGTTAAAGAGAATTAATCAACACCTTCTGAGTGGAGAATTCAACAGCGCTGTGGTGTAAGATGGTATAATCAGCAATGAAATTGTTTTGTGAAGGTCAGATGATGACAAAATTGCGACAACCCCATAGTGTGTGTGTGAGTGTGTGTGTGAGTGTGTGAGTGTGAGCAGCAAACAAAGGTGCGTCTTTGCTGGGAGAAATCGTAACAAAAGGCTGAAAGGTGCTGGTGTGTGAATGTTTGACAGAAGTGGACACACCCTGCTGCTGAAACCCGTCCTTCCTCACAGGGTCACATTCTTTCACTCCATTCTATCTCTTCATCTTCTTCTTCTTCTTTCTTCCTCTTTCACGTTCTAAAGCAACATTAAACCCTATACAAACCTTTAATTATTTACTTACTTACTTATTTCCTTATGTGTTTTACTGTAAATGTGTTTAGCACTCCGTTAACCAGGACACGAAATGAGCAGAAAATGCTGAGTCTGAAGTTCTGGAGGAAAAAAATGGCGGATGGTTTCGAGGTTTTAAAGTTTATTTGTTGTGAATAAACGCAAATAACCCGTTATTAAAGACAGAAATGGCTGCTGGACATAGTTCAAAAGCCATAAAATGAGATTTCTAGCCTGTTTGCCGTGTGTTTATGTGATAAAGATGGACATGATGATGAAATGAGGAGAATTGCGCCACTGAGGTCACTGACCCGCGCTGCTGAACGCTCTGCGCATGCGCGATTAAAATCAATACTGTATAGCTACTGTAAACTATTACATTAATGTATTGTACTTATTGCATTTTTTAAGCGACGAGAAACATTAGTGATCTCTGCATGTTGGAGAAAAACAATAATAATAGTGTTTATGTATAAAAAAATCCCGAACTGTTCATATCTGTAATAAATCCACCTGGAGCCTGAACCTCACAGCAACATGGCGCCTGGTCCAGGAAATGAGCAACAACACAACACACAACACAACACAAAACCAAACACACAGGCAAAGTAAACACACAGGTGACTAACAATACAACACCGACACCTGAACACACACACACACACACACACACACACCCGGACAGCGAGGGACATTTACAGCCTGTGTGAGGAGCTGGACAAGAGGCCATATGGATATTTGCTTATTATTTGTTTAGACAGTTATCTTTCTCATATTCTATATAACTCTGTACAACACCGCACGTGCAGCCTGCTGTATTAACCTCCTTACACACTCCAGAGACTAAACAGTTCAGTCCTACTCGTTAGAAATGTTTATCCTGATCCTGATATTTCAGACTTGTAAACAATCGTTTAATAAATGAAAGCGCTCACCTGAACCTGGATCTGGATCTCCACCTGAACCTGGATCTCCACCTGAACCTGGATCTGGATCTCCACCTGAACCTGGATCTCCACCTGAACCTGGATCTGGATCTGGTGAGTGAAACTCACAGCACTGTGTGTATTACTGCTCCGCGGCTGATCAGTGTTTTCATGTCCACTCCACACAGACCGAATCTGAATCTGAAGCCTTCACCTGTCGCTAACGCCCACCTGGGGCTCAAAAACACGCCTACTTCCGGTTAAACACCACGCCCACTCGCGTCTTAAAGAAGTGGCTCAGGGAGATCTCAAGTGCTTGCCTCAGATGCCTCAGAAATACTCAATTAAACTGTAAAAAAATATGTATAAATATATAAGGCATGAATAACACACACAAACATAAAACATGTCAAATATTAATGTTGTATTAATATTTATTTATTTCCTCTTTTGTGTTATAATCTGGGTTTTTCTTCTCACTCTCACTCACTCTTTTCATGCTTGGATTTTTCTAAATCTCATTTTATTTTATTTTTTTCGTTTCTTTCCAGTATAACTGATCTCAAGGTTTGTAAACCTTGTGAAAAAGTGTTATATATGAAATTCTATTATTATTATTAGTAGTAGTAGTAGTGGTAGTAGCACATTATTATTATTATTCTCAGATTATTACACAATTATTATT
>NC_069725.1:24708566-24716066 GCF_027358585.1 Pangasianodon hypophthalmus | reverse complement strand
AATTGTGGTCCAAAGCCATCTTCACGGTTTCTAAGCAGCACCATCCTCAGTAATCTCAGTGATCTTCAGGCTGTCCGTGTGGTCCATCCTCAGCAGCAGCGAGCGGTTTCCAAGCGATGAGATCTCCAACCAGAAGAGTGGGGCATCAGGATGGATCAGGCAGGTCCGAATTATTCTGCACACTGCTAGCTGAGCATGTGTGTGTGTGTGTGTGTGTGTGTGTGTGTGGCAGTCCATCAGCATCTAATAAACACCAATAAATTTAAATTTTAAGTCAAAGACGCTGTATATTAACATTTTAAAGCTACTAGCTTTTATCAGGACCACACACACACTGCAAAAAATGACATCTTAGCAAATGAATTATCTTGAATATAATCACTATATATTATTGATTA
Source organism: Pangasianodon hypophthalmus (assembly GCF_027358585.1). NCBI lineage: Eukaryota > Metazoa > Chordata > Actinopteri > Siluriformes > Pangasiidae > Pangasianodon > Pangasianodon hypophthalmus. Next base: position 24,715,668 of record NC_069725.1, on the reverse strand, counting down.
ATATTAATATTATTAATATCATAATAGCATTATAATAGTATAAACTAAGATTACAATACACCATAAGATTATTAAACCTTTTTCAAGCCTTTTGTGCTCGTTTCAAGCTTGAAATAGTCTCGTTCTATTGGCAGATAATTTTACTCATTTTAAGCATTTATTTATAAAAAGAAGCAAAATTATCTGCCAACAGAGCAAGAAAATTACAAGCTTGAAATGAGTAATAATGTCTAGAAATAGGTTTAGTATTCTTATATTTGGTTTACTGTAATCTTTTAATATGAAATACTAGATAAATTTGACTATTAAAGATAATTTCACTTGCTAAGATGATTTTTTTGGTAATTGCCAATCATCATGCAATCGGACACGCCCTCACAGCTCTAAACTTAAAACGTTAACGACTGTGAGGTTCTGTGATCCAGAGTAACGGGTTTGTGGTGATTTACGGTCAGTAATAATCAGACGAAATATCTGAGTCATAAATATTTGATTTCTAGAATCAGTAGAATCCATTAAAAACAAGTCATTATTCTATTTTTTTAAATAATTCAATAAAAACATGATCCTCATCAGTTACACTGTTGTACACAAAACAAATACAAAATTAAAAGACAAAAAAAAAAAAAAAAAACAACCTACAAACAGACATGAAGAGAATTTTTCTGCTAATCGAGGTGAAACTTATCACCTCCCACATTAAAAGAGAATAAAATTCCTCCACATTGTTCTTTGGATTTTGGTGTTTAACCTCTGGATGTGATCTGAACAGTTTGTGATGAGGAAAATTTCAGTCTTTTTTTCTGTGTTAAATGTTTAAATGTCTACATTTCTGCTGTAAACTGTGGAAAAGGCTCACTGGCTCACTGTTTTACACTCTCTGGCGCGCTCTTGTGGTGATTCTGAGGAACTGCAGCAGTGTGGAGATTAAAGCAATAACATTATAAACGTCATTAAATATTATTAAAATTACAGAGTCACATAATACTTTTACTTGTTTTCCAAATAGTTTAGACAAAATGTAGCCTGCTAACATGCTTTTAATTGCAAAGCATCTATCTCAATATTGGCTAATGACATTTGATGCTAATATACACAGTACAACAGCGCATTATTAGCTTGTTTGCTAACGGCAAATATTAGTTAAATAATAATTAGGCTAATGTTTTCTAGTTTGCTCGCAAATGTTGGCTAATTGTTTTAATTAATAATTAAGACTAACCTAAGCTAGCTTGCTAGCAGCCTTAATTACTGCTTTACACAATACAATAGCTTAATATTAGCTAGTTTACTAGCGAAACTAGCTAACGGTTGTAAATAATAATAATAATAATAATAATAATAATAATAATGTTGGCTACCAACCTTGGGTCCTGTATAATAATAATGTAAGCTAGTTTGCTAGCAAACCTGGCTAACAGTTTGAAGTAAATAATGCTTAGCTTAGGTTAGGTAATTAGCATAATCAGCAAACTTGGCTAATAATTAGGAATAATTTCCTAAACATCGTAAATGTCCAGGATAAAGGGTTTAACACAGCGCTGGGTCTGGGTGTAGAAGCCATCTGTGAAAACCTCTCCCACGTTAGCTCTCTCAGGCCCCAGAGATGAGACGCCATTTTTACTGTTATCCCCTTTATTATTACTATTATTATTACTATTATTATCACTATTATCACTAATCTGCTATGCTGAGGTGAAATAGCGATGGGAAATTAGTGTTATTTGTGCAGGAACGTGTCAGGAACCTGTATACATGGTTATTTATTTATTTTGTAGTGTGATATCTAGTCACTTATACAAGAAAAATGATGCCATACTCCAAAAATAAATAATTAAAATAACATATAATCATGTTTTTCAAGTTGGAATGCAGTATATATTAATATGTTAAAAATGTGTAAAGACAAACCTAAAGCAAGTGATATAGCAACCAGGCAGTTGGTCGAATAAAGCTAGGTAGTTGTAGAGATTCCATATTTAGCTACAAAAAATGAACTAATACAATAAAATGGATTATCTAAAAGCCTAATCGAGCCTCGTTGAAGTTTGGAGCATGGTCAAGTAGATGGAGCTATCAGCACATCGGTAACATTAGCTAGCTATAGCTATTACTACAATGGTAACTTTACCTAGCTATAGCTATCAGCACATCGGTAACATTAGCTAGCTATAGCTATTACTACAATGGTAACTTTACCTAGCTATAGCTATCAGCACATCGGTAACATTAGCTAGCTATAGCTATTACTACAATGGTAACTTTACCTAGCTATAGCTATCAGCACATCGGTAACATTAGCTAGCTATAGCTATTACTACAATGGTAACTTTACCTAGCTATACCTATCAGCACATCTGTAACATTAGCTAGCTATAGTTATCAGCACATTGGTAACATTAGCAGGCTATGGTAATTCGCTGGCTACCCATGAGCTACCAAACCATAACAAATGTACACAAACAGCATGTATATGACTAAGCGGTTATTTTATTTCAGATCAATTTTATCGTATCGTAGCTAAGTAAATGTCTAGTTCAAATTTTCCAGTGTCCACCATAAAATTCACATGATTTTCCTTACAAAATGATGTCATTTCCTGGACCTGGGAAGGAGGAGAGTCTCTCAGGGTCGGTGGACTGAGCGAGGAGATCTGCAGCCAGACGCTATGGAAATAAGGATGTGAAAAATATCACAATTTTATATCATGAGCACATTTCTAATTTTTGTGTTTAAACACCTGCAATATGTGATGCTGCTTTCAGCCACCACACACACACACACACACATACACACACACATGCAGAGAAGAACTTACATAACTCATGCCAGATGTGGACTAATACACCCGTCCATGCATATAACTTTTAGGACTTTGTTGGCCGTGTTGGTGTTTTTCTGTGTTTCTCCTTCTGGAACAATTACAGTACGTGCAGCTCTGAATGTTATTCATGAGGCATTTGATGTAACACTTACTGATGTAATATCGCCACCTACTGGACTCGCATGCTCATGTGAGTGTTTTTCAAAAACGCCACTGTATGTGGGTTTTTTTTTTAATCAAAAGGGGTAAAAACTACATTTTCAAAAAATGTTATTATTCTCCAGAATCAACATGTATGTCACGATATTAGAGACAGATACAAATGCAGGCTTTTCTGCTTCTATATTAAACAACACAAACTGAACAGACACAGTCATGGAGGCTACAACAGATAGCAGCTACAACAGACTGAGCAACTATAAACGGATAAAAACAGAGCTTAAATAAGGGAACTAGTCAGCGGGAACACAAGGTAGGTGTGAACAAACCCCAGAAATGAGTGGGACAAGAGAGGAAGAAGTTCAAAAATAGGTGGGAGGGCGCCCTCTGGTGGACGTGACGATATAGTTACTAAAATTTTCATCAGCGATATCGGAATCCAGTGAAAGAATTATGGGACTGTCTTCTCCTAGAAGGACACATTAGACATGAACACACTTTTCATTTTCATGCAAACACACATACTGTGTTTACGCTAACTCTGGTTTTGTTGTTCTGCTCATCTTATGTTGCTGCTCATCTTACGTTAAGTCATTTCTGCATTTTTTCTCACTGATATCACGCAGTGTGTCACCGATACGGAGCCGCCGTGTGCCGTCGGGTCTTTGTTAACAATAGCACGCTAACAATAACGGATCATAATCATAAAGTAAGCGCCGTGCTGTGATGAAATGGTATCTGGTTTTGTGCGGTAATGCTACACTGATGTGAACTCCTGTACACACACACACACACACACAGCCAACAGACCGACGCTTGGAGTCAGTGTGTCTCGGACATTGTGTAGTTTATTTAGCTGCACTGCTTACATCACTTACTGAAACACCACACTGCTGTTTGTAACACAATGCTGTAATGTTTATTGTACAAAATTCTCAAAAGGTGAAGTGAGTAACTTGATATATTTTATTTTCTGTCTGATGTTCCACTCGTCCCCTTTCCCCAACACGCCACATATTCTGTACAGTATTTATCATCAGCTAGTAGCATCGGTAAACAAGCAAATGACTATAAAGGAAAAGAAAATATTAAAGACCAACAGCCTCACGTAAATCACTGTTACTGTCTGAATCTGAGAAAGTTACTGTTTGTGTGTAAATGTGTTGATGTTTGTGTGTAAATGTGTCGGTGTTTGTGTGTAAATGTGTCGGTGTTTGTGTGTAAATGTGTCGGTGTTTGTGTGTAAATGTGTCGATGTTTGTGTGTAAATGTGTCGGTGTTTGTGTGTAAATGTGTCGGTGTTTGTGTGTAAATGTGTCGATGTTTGTGTGTAAATGTGTCGGTGTTTGTGTGTAAATTTGTCGGTGTTTGTGTGTAAATTTGTCGGTGTTTGTGTGTAAATGTGTCTGTGTTTGTGTGTAAATGTGTCGGTGTTTATGGTGGAATGTGTTAATGTTTGTGTGTAAATGTGTTGGTGTTTGTGTGTAAATGTGTCGGTGTTTGTGTGTAAATGTGTAGGTGTTTGTGTGTAAATGTGTTAATGTTTGTGTGTAAATGTGTTGGTGTTTGTGTGTAAATGTGTCGATGTTTGTGTGTAAATGTGTTGGTGTTTGTGTGTAAATGTGTTAATGTTTGTGTGTAAATGTGTTGGTGTTTGTGTGTAAATGTGTCGGTGTTTGTGTGTAAATGTGTCGGTGTTTGTGTGTAAATGTGTCTGTGTTTGTGTGTAAATGTGTCGGTGTTTGTGTGTAAATGTGTCTGTGTTTGTGTGTAAATGTGTTGGTGTTTGTGTGTAAATGTGTTAATGTTTGTGTGTAAATGTGTCGGTGTTTGTGTGTAAATGTATCGATGTTTGTGTGTAAATGTGTCGGTGTTTGTGTGTAAATGTGTCGGTGTTTGTGTGTAAATATGTTAATGTTTGTGTGTAAATGTGTTGGTGTTTGTGTGTAAATGTGTTAATGTTTGTGTGTAAATGTGTTGGTGTTTGTGTGTAAATGTGTTAATGTTTGTGTGTAAATGTGTTGGTGTTTGTGTGTAAATGTGTCGATGTTTGTGTGTAAATGTGTCGGTGTTTGTGTGTAAATGTGTCGATGTTTGTGTGTAAATGTGTCGGTGTTTGTGTGTAAATGTGTCGGTGTTTGTGTGTAAATGTGTTAATGTTTGTGTGTAAATGTGTTGGTGTTTGTGTGTAAATGTGTCGATGTTTGTGTGTAAATGTGTCGGTGTTTGTGTGTAAATGTGTCGATGTTTGTGTGTAAATGTGTCGGTGTTTGTGTGTAAATGTGTCGGTGTTTGTGTGTAAATGTGTTGGTGTTTGTGTGTAAATGTGTCGATGTTTGTGTGTAAATGTGTCGGTGTTTGTGTGTAAATGTGTCGGTGTTTGTGTGTAAATGTGTTAATGTTTGTGTGTAAATGTGTCGGTGTTTGTGTGTAAATGTGTCGGTGTTTGTGTGTAAATGTGTCGGTGTTTGTGTGTAAATGTGATAGTTTTCTGTTTTAAGCATGTTTGGTGTTTTATCTTGAATATGTGGTGTTTTGGGGTTAAAGAAACTTGTGTTTGATTTCAAATATTCTCAGCATTTCCTAGCCGAAACCCCAGCACAAATTTCACACACACACACAAAAAAAAATCAAATACAAGCACATTCAAATCCAAACACCACCGTGCTGAGGAGTGTGTTAGTGTTTGTATCGTGGTGTTTCAGTTTGAGTAGGTTATTGTTTTAAACCCGACAGGTTTCAGTATATTTCAGATCCACAACCTCGCTGTGCTGCTACGTCCTCCTGCTGCTCCATATCACATTTCTAAAGAACATCACAGCAGGTGTTCATGAGCTTTATGTGTGTGTGTGTGTGTGTGTGTGTGTGTGTGTAATATTGGCACAAGGTGTCTGCATTATGTCAGTGAAGAAAGCAAAGCCTTCAAACCTTCAGGCCAGGATTTACAGACCAGCGTATCTCCTGCAGTGTGGAAAGGACAAGCAGCTGAAGAGAAAAATCTGAAAATCGTCTTTTATTTCTAAAAGATTCAGAAAGAACAAAGACATGCAGCAATCTAATAACCGCCACCACGTTACCATGGCAACACACTACAGCCTTATTACTGACTTCACTTTTTGCAAGTAATAAAGTCTCACCTGTTTTCCTGACTCACCTGTTCAACTGTGATTCGTGTCTCACCCGTTTACATTACAAACGCCGTCGCGCGAGCGGTGTGTGTGTGTGTGTGTGTGTGTGTGTGTGTGTGTTTGTTTAGCAGATTCGCCCAGGATTTGTGACTGAAGCACATGAAGCTGAAACTGAAGCTGAGGATGAAGATGTGAGTTTCACCGGAGGACGAAACCAAACCCCCCGAGAACGGTATAAAACACAGCGCGCGCGCTCACGGTAACAGACTGCACCGCACCGGAGAGAGAGCAGCAGGGAACAGCGCGCGCTCCTCATGCACACCACAGTGAGAGAGTCTGTGTGTGTGTGTGTGTGTGTGAGAAACATCACTCAGGTTAACAGGTAACATGCACACCTGAAACTCCGCACCTCAGCGCGCGCGCTTACTTGAAGCGGCTCTTATGTGTGATTTCTGGATCATAGTTTAGTTGTATTTTTTCCCACCATGCGGACATGCGCGTGGGGTTTGTGCACGCTGCTCGCGGTGCTCTCCATCAGCACGAGCCGACCGCACAGCCACTTCACCGGAGTCACGAGGACCCATAAATACCTGTCTAAGGTAAGATGCGCGCGCAGGTACAGAGCCAGGGCAGACGGGGCACGTGCCGCGAGTCCCAGCACAGAGATCAGATCATTATTCAATATTACACTCGAAATGCAAAGCTTTACAGATTTTAGTGCCATATAATTAACCCTTTCATGCATAAATTATTTCAAAACATGTCCACATTCTTTCCATTTTTAACTAACAGCTGCATTTTTATTTTTTTCTAAATATCACTTATATTAAAAAGTAAGTGGATTGTCCATGAGTAGGAAGAACATGCATAAAAACAATTAAACCTTTTACATTAAAAAAATGTTAACATTCAGGTCTAAAGTATATAATATCGATTAACAAAATTATAGAAAATATCATTCTGTAAATAAAATATAGCAAAATTACTGAAA
>NC_069725.1:24693566-24703566 GCF_027358585.1 Pangasianodon hypophthalmus | reverse complement strand
CTCAGTGTGACTTAGTGTATCTCAGTGTATCTCAGCATGTCTCAGTGTATCTCAGTGTATCTCAGCATGTCTCAGTGTATCTCAGCATGTCTCAGTGTATCTCAGTGTATCAGTGTATCTCAGCATGTCTCAGTGTATCTCAGTGTGTCTCAGTGTGTCTCAGCATGTCTCAGTGTATCTCAGCGTGTCTCAGCGTGTCTCAGTGTATCTCAGCATGTCTCAGTGTATCTCAGCATGTCTCAGTGTATCTCAGTGTATCTCAGTGTATCTCAGCATGTCTCAGTGTATCTCAGCATGTCTCAGTGTATCTCAGTGTATCTCAGTGTATCTCAGCATGTCTCAGTGTATCTCAGTATATCTCAGCATGTCTCAGTGTATCTCAGCATGTCTCAGTGTATCTCAGCATGTCTCAGTGTATCTCAGTGTATCTCAGTGTATCTCAGCATGTCTCAGTGTATCTCAGCATGTCTCAGTGTATCTCAGTGTATCTCAGCATGTCTCAGTGTATCTCAGTGTGTCTCAGCATGTCTCAGTGTATCTCAGTGTGTCTCAGCATGTCTCAGTGTATCTCAGTGTATCTCAGCATGTCTCAGTGTATCTCAGCATGTCTCAGTGTATCTCAGTGTATCTCAGTGTATCTCAGCATGTCTCAGTGTATCTCAGTGTATCTCAGTGTATCTCAGCGTGTCTCAGCGTGTCTCAGTGTATCTCAGCATGTCTCAGTGTATCTCAGCATGTCTCAGTGTATCTCAGTGTATCTCAGCATGTCTCAGTGTATCTCAGCATGTCTCAGTGTATCTCAGCATGTCTCAGTGTATCTCAGTGTGTCTCAGTGTATCTCAGTGTATCTCAGCATGTCTCAGTGTATCTCAGTGTATCTCAGCATGTCTCAGTGTATCTCAGTGTATCTCAGTGTATCTCAGCATGTCTCAGTGTATCTCAGTATATCTCAGCATGTCTCAGTGTATCTCAGCATGTCTCAGTGTATCTCAGTGTATCTCAGTGTATCTCAGCATGTCTCAGTGTATCTCAGTGTATCTCAGCATGTCTCAGTGTATCTCAGTGTGTCTCAGTGTATCTCAGTGTATCTCAGCATGTCTCAGTGTATCTCAGTGTATCTCAGCATGTCTCAGTGTATCTCAGTGTATCTCAGTGTATCTCAGCATGTCTCAGTGTATCTCAGTATATCTCAGCATGTCTCAGTGTATCTCAGCATGTCTCAATGTATCTCAGTGTATCTCAGTGTATCTCAGCATGTCTCAGTGTATCTCAGTATATCTCAGCATGTCTCAGTGTATCTCAGCATGTCTCAGTGTATCTCAGTGTATCTCAGTGTGTCTCAGAGAGTCTTAGTGTATCTCAGTATATCTCAGCGTGTCTCAGTAGTCTTATTTGCTGGGGTTCACAGGTGATTTTTAAATAAGAGTTGAAGAATTGATATAAATAAAGTCAGTAATGTTTTGTAACTCCAGTGAGAAATGGACAGCACCATGGTGATGACCTTTACACTTTACCCTTTACTCTGTACTAGTCCTGGATGTTTGAGACAATTTTTTCGTAATTTTTGGTTGATTTTGATGCAGCCATGGTGATGACCTTTGACCATTTGTTAACCCTTTTTACATTCTCAAAAATAAAGAATTAATATAAAAATAAATGCTGTAGCACCAGGCTGAGTTTACAGTTAACTGTTTTCAGTGTTCAGTTCTTTACTCACTTTTGTGTTTAAATGTGTTGTATATTATATCTGTTTTTGATGGTAACCATGGTAACAACATATTCCCTTTATTAATGTTGTAGAAATCAGCCGTTCTGTGACATCGTTAATTAATCACAGTTTTATTGTCCTTATTGAACCATACATGTGGTTTGCCGGTAACCATGGCGATGACCTATGCTCTTTACTTGATGCCTCCGTTGCTGATGGTAGGCGCTCTGCAGAGGCCCTTCCCCCTGACCTCGAAGGCCACGCCTCTGTACGTAGCCACGCCCCTTTCGTCAATGCGCAGGTCGGGGAGCAAACGCTCCCAAACACGCCGCTTCGGGTTCAGTTCTCTCTCTGCCTCACCTACTCATACAAACAAACAAACAAACAAACAAACAGATAAACAGACATATAAATAAACAAACACATAAACAAATGAACAAACAAACAAGCAAACAAATACACAAACAGACAAATAAGCCAATAGACAGATAACCATACAAACAAACATATAAACAAACAGATAAACAGATTAACAAACAAACAAGCAAACAAACAGATAAACAAACAGACAAATAAGCCAATAGACAGATAAACATACAAACAAACATATAAACAAACAGATAAACAGATGAACAAACAAACAAGCAAACAAACAGATAAACAAACAGACAAATAAGCCAATAGACAGATAAACATACAAACAAACATACAACCAAACAGACCAAATAAACAAATAGACATATAAACAAACAAACAGATAAAAAGATGAACAAACAGATCATATATATCGCACACACACACACGTGTCAAAAACTCAAATCTAAAAATAGAACAAAAAATGTAATATAAATAAATATGTAAAATGAAACATAAACATTAAAAAAAAAATACCCCAGTATATGATACACTAGTAAACCTTATTTATATACTTATTTAGTTGTTTGTTGGTTGGTTGGTTGGTGTGTGTGTGTATGTGTGTGTGTGTGTGTGTGTGTGTGTGTGCGTGTGTGCTTGTTGTTACCTGGATAGTTCTGGAAGGTCACTCTGTCTCCGGGCTGAGCTCCGGTGGGCGGAGCTAAAGCCTCCATCCTGTGCTGATTGACAGCACAGAGCACTCGAGCCTGAGACTGAACACCGCGCACCTTCACTGGCCGAACATTACAGAGGAGAATCGCCAGAGTGTCCTGCAGCTACACACACACATGCACACACACACACACACACACACACATGCACACACACACACACACACACACACACACACACATGCACACACACATACACCAAACATCAGCCAGTTATATTTAAAACAGCAACATAAGGAGAACATCGTATGAGTGATTAACCTCACAGACATGACAGCAAATTCACAGAAAGAGTTAAAACATCAAACTGAACCTGTTACACAATAAAATCACAACTTTATATCTGTTTTATAAAGCCAGAAAAAAGATTTAAAAAACAGGAAAAAGGCAACGATCCGAAAGAGTTACACACTTAATGTGTTTCATGACAGAATGAACTTCAGATCCCATAATGCATTGTGTGTGTGATCATTAAACATCCGAGCAGCCAATCACATCAGCTCTCTTTAAGACAGCTCACTGAAGAACACTGACATTTTAAGACACACACACACACACACACACTTCGAGAACTGGATTAGCATGTAGCCTCAAATAAATCTGAACACAGGAGGAGAGGAAGAAGAAAACATTACTCTGATTTATTCTTTTATTATTATATCTAACAACTTATCACAATTTATAAAACTAACACACTAAACAGTGTGTGTGTGTGTGTGTGTGTGTGCGTCTTTATTGTGAACAATAATAAAGCCCGGGTCTGACCTGCTCCGGAGGCACGTGATTGGCCAGTTCGCTGACCACAGTTCTGGGGGCGGAGTCTCCCACATCCACTTCCTGTACGTAGAGTGACTCTGAATCCGGATGATTCCGAACTGCCAGGATACGCCCGATCCTCAGGTCCAATCGGGAAACGTCGGGCCTCGGGTCACGCTCCAATCCACACACTGCCTCAGAAGTTCCCTTAGAGGCTCCGCCCACTTCCTCTCGAACCCCTGACACCGACACATGGAGGGAAGGAATCACACACAAGTTCAGTGTGTGTGTGTGTGAGACTGTGTATGTGTGTGTGTGTGTGACTGTGTGTGTGTGTATGGGTGTGTGTTACCTCGGCGGCCCCTCCTCCGTCTCCCCTCACTGTGTGTGTGTGTGTTGCTTCTTTGAGGTTTAGACGCAGATGTGGGTTCAGGTGGAGCAGGTGGAATCTCCAAAACGGCCGCCTTCATCGCAGCTACTGATGCAGTCAGGACTCTTTCCTGATGGAGCTTCACTACACACACACACACACACACATAGACACACACACACAAAGACACACACATAGTGATACAAATCAGATTTGTGTTGTGATTCAGTGAACTGAAACATCTCGTCATCCCGTGTATGAGGTGTGTGTGTGTGTCTATGAAGTGTGTGTGTGTATGTGTGTGTATATGTATCTGAGGTGTGTGTATATACATATATATGTGTGAAGTGTGTGTGTATATAAAATGTGTGTGCGTATATGAGGTATGTGTGTACAAGATGTGTATGTACATGTGTGTACATGTACGTGTGTGTGTGTGTGTATGAGGTGTGTGTGTGTGTATATATGAAATATATGTATGTGTGTGTGTGTGTGTGTGTGTATGAGGTGTGTGTGTGTGCGTGTTGTGTATGTATGTGTATATATGAAGTATGTGTATGTGTGTGTATCTGTATGTGTGTGTGTGTGTGTGTGTATGAGGTGTGTGTGTGTGCGTGTTGTGTATGTATGTGTATATATATGAAGTATGTGTATGTGTGTGTGTGTGTGTGTGTGTGTGTATGTGTGTGTCCCCGTACTGGCTTTCTTCCTCTGTGTCTCCTGCAGTTTCTTCTTCAACTCATCGATGTCTTTCTTCAGCTTGGAGTGTTCCACCAGCAGCTTCTTCTCTTCTCGCGCTGACACCTGCAGCCCTGCACACACACACACACACACACCTGATAAAGTGTGTGTTCGCAGGTTAGGGGTGTGTGTGTTTGTGTTTGTGTGTGTCTGCTCTCAGGTTTGGCTTCTGCTTATCCCTGGATTAAGCTCCGCCTCCTGGCCACACCCCTTAATCACTGTTTCGTTTGTTTCTCGTTGTCTTAATTTTGCTTTCATTAAACTGGAGTTTATCAGATTTTCTGTCTCCATTTTTCCACCTTTAACCTTAAATTCTGTGAGGAATTTATTTCCTTGTTGTTTACGGAATAAAGGCGAATGTTACTCTAGCTAGGTAGTAACATGGTAACCATGGCAACCAGCTGTAAACTCCAATCAGTAATTTCAGTCAGTGTGAGAAAGAAAAATGAACGTACATTAAGATTCATGTAGATTATTGTGCCTTCACATAGGGAGTGTATGTGTGTGTTATATGTGGTGTGTATGTGGTGTGTGTGTGGCGTGTGTGTGCGTGTGTGTGTGTCTGTGTGTATGTGGTGTGTGTGTGTGTGTGTGTCTTACTAGCTTTCTCCTTGAGCAGGTGTACTTGCTGTGTTAAGAACTCCATCATCTGTTTCTCTTCTTTGGGGTCGAACGTGAGGTCGGGAGGCGATTCACCCGCCATCACTCACACACACACACACACACACACACACACACACACAAACACACAAAAACACACACAGACACACACAAAACACAGACAGAAAGAAAGCCTGGCATTAAATTAAATTTATGACAAGAATTAATGCGAAAAAAAATGGATATTACAAACTCTAAACCGTGTCTATCTGTGTGTGCGTGTGTGTGTGTATGTCTATGTGTATGTGGTGTGTGTGTGTGCGTGTGTGTGTATGTCTATGTGTATGTGGTGTGTGTGTGTGTGTGTGTGTGTGTGTGTGTCTTACTAGCTTTCTCCTTGAGCAGGTGTACTTGCTGTGCTAAGAACTCCATCATCTGTTTCTCTTCTTTGGGGTCGAATGTGGGGTCGGGAGGCGATTCACCCGCCATCACTCTCTCTCACACACACACACACACACACACACACACACAGATACACACAAACACACACACAAACACAGATAGAAAAAGAGACATTAAATTAAATTTATGACAAGAATGAATGAGAAATGGGAAAAAAATGTATATTACAAGCTCCAAACCGTGTGTGTGTGTGTGTGTGCGTGTGTGTGAGAAACAGAGTACACACACAGCAGCTGTCAACCCCCCCCCCCCCCAACCACACACACACACACACACACACACACACACACACACACACACTCACACCTGCTAGGCCAAACAGCACTATAAATACACACACTCTTAGACTTTCTCTGTGCTCCGTAAACACTCTCTCTACTCTAGTAATTGTACTTCATTACGCCACTTAAGTTTTATTTTGGTGTATTTACACTTTACTCACTTATTTATTTTTAAAATTTAATGCTAAATATTTTTACTTAATTACTTTTCCAAGGGAAAAAATGACTTTTTATTCACTGCAGTTTTTATTTAGTCTTTTAAAATACTCGTTATAAACTCGTTAAAATTCTCTAATCCAGCCAGTTACTGTGCGCTACACATCAATCACACGCTCACTTAACGCCCAATCATTTCACTTTAGCGTCCAGCGTCCAATCATTTCACTTAACGTCCAATCATTTCACTTTAGCATCCAGCGTCCAATCATTTCAATTAACGCCCAATCATTTCACTTTAGCATCCAGCGTCCAATCATTTCAGTTATCGTCCAATCATTTCTGTTTAGGTTTTCAGGTACAGTTGCATAGTTTTAGATACAGTGATAATACTGATGATAATTTCATCAGATATTTTTTTACTTTTTAATACTCGAGTACATTTAAAAGTTTTTTAACTTTCACTGAAGTTTTTGAGTAAGTAACTGAGTAAGATTTTGATGCAGCATCTATACTTTCATTTTAGTGTTACTTTGTACACCCCTGTAGTCTGTAACACACTGATGGCTCTGTAACACATTAACCTTTATTAAACATGCAGTAAATTTACTGTAAACAACTACATACACACACACTCACACACACACACACACACTCACACACACACACACAGAGAGAGAGAGAGAGAGAGAGAGAGAGGAAATAAAACAGATTAAATGAAGTAGATAAAAATAAAAATAAAACAAGAACAAACCCAGAAATTGTTAATAATCCAATAATATAGTGTGTGTGTGTGTGTGTGTGTGTGTGGACAGTTACCTGTGTGAGTGTGTGCCGAGCTTCACAGGAAATGTGCAGCAGCGTTGAGGAACCAGAGGAAAGAAGCCATACAACTGAACACCTCACACACGCACGCACACACACACACACACACACACACACACAGTCAGTCAGCATTCCAGATTTGAAAAGTTGAGGCATATGTTCTTGGTATCAGATTCCCCTAACATGCACACACACACACCCACACCCACACACACACACATACACACACATACACACACTGGACAGTTCTCATCCCAGCTGCCGTGTGTGTAGAGGTGTGAATATATATATATGGGTATGACGCTGATATACCATGAAACGGTTATATAGTTGTATGTGTTTTTCCTTGAGGACAGGAACTGGATCTGAGAGAGAGAGGGAGAGGGAGAGAGAGAGAGAGAGAGAGAGAGAGAGGGAGAGAGAGAGTGAGAGAGGGAGAGAGAGAGGGAGAGAGGGAGAGGGAGAGAGAGAGAGAGAGAGAGAGAGAGGGAGGGAGGGAGAGAGAGGGAGGGAAAGAGAGGGAGGGATGGAGAGAGAGAGAGAGAGAGGGAGGGAGAGAGAGAGAGAGAGAGAGAGAGAGGGAGAGAGAGAAAGGGAGGGAGAGAGTGGGAGAGAGAGAGAAGGAGAGAGAGAGTGAGAGAGGGAGGGAGAGAGAGGGAGAGGGAGAGAGAGGGATGGAGAGGGAGAGAGAGAGGGAGAGAGAGAGGGAGAGAGAGGGAGGGAAAGAGAGAGACGGAGAGAGGGAATGGAGTCCGAGGAGATTCCAGGGACTGTGAGGGCCCCAGGCAGGAAAATAAGGGCCACTTTTCCTGCTACTTTTTCCTCTTCCATTGATAAAGAAACAGAAACCTGCTGAGGTTCTGAAGGATCACACACGGCCGGGACGCTGCGTCTCTGTGTGAAGATCTCCACGCTGTGGTACATGCAGACGTTCCAGTCCACAGGTCCTAAAGTTGTTACGAATCAGGGCCCCGAGATGCCGATATTATCTGAAAAAAACCGTAGGTTACGGATTACGGATCACGGATTACGGTTATTTAGGTTACAGAAGGCTGTCGTTAATCGAAAGGACGTCACAACCGAGGAGAAGTGCGATCAAACGATCGTCTGTTCAAAACATTTTGCTCTTTCAGTATTTGTTTTTTTTACTCTCAAATGACATTAAATTAAATTAACAAATTAAAATGTGTATTTATTGTCCTGCTCTCATTTCACACTGTTGTGTATCTGCACGTTATGCAGTCTTGTGTACTGTCCTGTGTTGCACCGTGGTCCTGCAGAAATGACATTTATGTACACAAGCTACATAGAGGAGTAACAATAAAACCCTCTTGACTTGGCTAACAGTTGCAGTAGCTTGGGAAGTTTTCTCCTTTTTAAACAAACTCCACCGACAGATCGAGTGGAGAATAAAAGAGCGCGTAGCTCAGGGCAGCTGTCAGAGCTGGAGGAACATCAGGGACAGCAGATTCTTTCCTCAAAACAGAGAAAATGCTGTGATAAATAAATGTTGACTTTTTAGATACATGACTTTGATTAAAATGAAGGATAATATCAGCTCGCTAGCAATAGTAGCTCAGTCAGTCAGGACTCAAAGCTCTAAAATCTCTTCCTGACAACAATAAAATCAAAATGCCTGCAAAAATCACACAACTACACTTCAGTGTTTTGTATATTGATTAATAACGCTGTACTCGTCGCTTTGAGATGGTGTTCGAGGTGGAAGTTACTCTAGCTTCAACCTTCACTGAACACACTCAAGATGGCGTCTTTCAGTTCGACACTAAAAGCTTCAGAACTGCACAGTGGGAGGAAACGGCGGCGTGTCGTTCACTCACGTGTACATCGCTTCCTGCAGCGGGGACGCGCGCTGCACTGACTCAGGACCGACAGCGGCAGGAGACAGAGTGCTGATCTGAACGATAAGAGCTCCACGTAAAACCAAAATGTCTGAAACAGTTGCTACTAGTCAAAAGTTTGTACACCCCTGCTCAAAGAAGGTCTTAATTAACACTATTGTCTCTATTTTAGAACAAATCCAAACTATTTTCTATTTTAGGTTTTTTTTTCTGAGGAAGCTCTTGACATCTTCAACCATCAATCTTCATCATGAGGAGCTTCAGCCAGGACGCTTCTCTTCGAAATCCCCAAAACACCGAGCTCTTGAAGAAATAAATGCTGGAACGAGTAAAGCGAGGAAAATAAAATAATTTCTAGCCTGAAGCAGGATTAATATTCTTTCATTTATTTATTTCACAATGAGAAATTTTACATATATTTTTACTTGATATCATTTTCTGCAGGATGATAATGAAATATATAACGATATTAATGTGTCTGTAAATATTTTGTCACATTCTTTATGATGTATGTAAAATATGTTCATGTATGATATTATACGTAGGTAGAAATGATGCTAGTTTTGTACACTGAATTAGCAGCATGTTTTTACAGTAAGATATAAAACATAAACTTATTGTTAATATTAAATAATAAATTGTGATGATATGATGGATCATGTGACAGGAGCAGTGTTTCCTCCTCCACAAATCCAAAATCCAACCACTAAATGTCTGCAGTGACTCCCTGTGACCTCTGTAGTGTCCTACATAGTGCACTTTGTGTTGTGGTTTGGGACGCAGCCGCTCAGGTTACTCAGTAACAAGGCATTTTTCCTGTCATCAGTCTCTGTGTGTGTTTTGGCTTTGTGGTAGTTTTGCACACTGAGACCATCTGTCATTACCTACACACACACACGCACACACACACACACACACACATGGATGGAGGTAGAGGTCATGTGACTTTTCAACCTTAAGGTTTGGCTAAGGTGTGCAGTGAAACAAAGACACACATTAGGTTGACTGATGTACACACACACACGAACACACACACACACACACACACACATGCACACACACATGCACACACACACACGCACACACACACGCACACACTCTCTCCCTCTCTCTCTGTCTCTCTCAGTGTGTGGGCGGAGTTTAACAGTTGGATGATT
>NC_069725.1:24651066-24678566 GCF_027358585.1 Pangasianodon hypophthalmus | reverse complement strand
ACTGAACTATAAAAACACTGAACTATAAAAGTGCAGCTCTGAATTCTTCACTCAAGTTAAAGTAAAGTTAAAGTTAAAGTACAAGTCAGTAAATGTGTGTGCCTCAGGTCTCACACTGATTTGTGTTATAGATGGTAAATTTGTTAAAAAGAACTAAAGCTAACACATGACAGCTAATACCTCGGTCTACAGCGTGTCCCAAAAGTCTCCATACACAGGAGAAATAACACTTTTTAGCAAAATGTCTTCCAAAATCTTTCATACTTAGTTATATTAGACACATTTTTTCTTTCAGATAGCCTTAAGAACACCTTTGACAAAAGAAGAAGGTATTGAAATCATTCTCATGGCTGGATCGGGAAGCTCATCGAGCACATCATACTCCACACTGTCGCCAAACTCATTAACAAATTCAAAAAGACTGGAAGTGTTGTGGACGAAGCGAGAAGTGAACGTCCACAAACATCCAATGACGAAGACACAACTGACGAGGTGCTTATGTATGGAGACTTTTGGGACAGCGTGGATATAAACTAGCTTGCATGCTAATAGCTGTCACTATACAAATTGCATACACAG
This sequence comes from Pangasianodon hypophthalmus, assembly GCF_027358585.1. Lineage (NCBI taxonomy): Eukaryota > Metazoa > Chordata > Actinopteri > Siluriformes > Pangasiidae > Pangasianodon > Pangasianodon hypophthalmus. The sequence goes on along the minus strand of NC_069725.1, from coordinate 24,677,987 downwards.
TTTGAGATATCTGATCATGTGTTGCTTTTATATTTAAGGGGAAATTCTTCTTTTTGAATTCACTGAAATGTAGAAATACAAATGCAAACAGAATTCATTAAGGGATTTCTCACTCCTGTGTGTCCAAGTTTAGATTTGTTAGGAATTATAAATCAACTGTTTAATTCCATCTTGCAAAAGAAGTCTCATGGATCTGATAGTTGAGAAGATTACTGATGAGTTGAAAGTTCACGCTGAGGTGGTTTTAGGTGGTTTTTACTGGTTGGAGGGAGGAAGTACAGGCTGCAGCTTCGCCTCGAATGCAGCACAAGTCCAGGGGATTAATGAGGAGACAGGAAGTGGAGCTCATGTTGGATGGTGCATTCGTTCACGGCTTGTTCCTGACTCAGTCCCAGTGTTTCTGGAACAGCTGATCCACCATCATCACCAGGAAAAAGAGTTTACTGAGGCTGAATGGATGGATGAAGTTTATAGATAGCTGAAGTTTGGGATTTATTTATTATTCTGTCTCCTGTGGTTAAAGCTGCCTCCTACTGGACACCGCTGTGCAGACAGCCATGATGAAGATATGATCTGCTTTTCAAAATGAGATAGAATCCACCAGAACATTCATTCTTTTAACATAATCAAATCCAAACTGCCCTGGACTTTATAGAAAAGACATTTTCACTACAAGTGGTATAAAGATAAAACTGACTAGTAAAGAAATATTACATTACTCTGTTGATAACTAACATCCAATATACAGCTTTATTATTAGATTCCTCATTATTTATAATTAATATTGTATATATAAGTACAAATGGACTAGAGCAAAGCCGATTCTTTTTTTATTTTATTTATTATTTAACAAATAAACAAAAAACTTCCAAAATCTACTAAAACATTACTGTATATATTATATATATTATTATGTGCCATTTTTCCACCTAGTGAGTGTATTTTTGAAAAATTTTGTGGGTTTTTATTTTTATTTTTTTCATGATTTTCAGTGTCCGTTAGCTGTTTTTTTTTTTTGTTTGTTTTGTTTTGTTTTGTTTTGAATTTTAAATCAGCTGCAGTAACGGAAGAAGAGAAGGTCACGCGATCCATTCTGATGCACGGGATTGGAGCAGGTTTGTGCCAATCATCTCACAGCCCCTCCGGGTGCCATGGCAACGGGTCAGCGCTGCCCAGGCCGGTCTCCTGGCTACATCTAAACATTTACCACACTAGCATACTCAGCATGACAAAATAAGTGCTAGTGTGTTAGCAGGCGCTGTTTTCTATTCAAATATACTAAAATATTAAGACAATAATAAGAGAAATAAATGAGAAATGGCTAAATTATCGGCCAAAAGGTCGCAGCTAAATAGCTAGCAAGCCTTGGTCACTATGACAACCGACCTACCCGCGCACTTCCTGTCTCAGTAGTAGCTAGTATCTGTCCTCGTGCGAGCTGAACTCCATTTCACGCGCTGTCATTCATAATTAGCTAATCGCTTCATTATAACTCTATTTCCTGTTTTCAGCGCCATGTTTAAGCTTTAGATGGAAACATTTCTCCTGAGTTTACTAATTATTTCTCTATCAACAAAATCAGAGTTAGAAACAGGCTTCATATTTCTCACAGTAAGTGTGGACAGTGTGTAGATTTTTTACAGTCCACTTGTGTAGCTAACATCTGATTTAATTCTTAGTTATATACAGTAGAATATAAATATATTTTCTCTGTTTACTGAAAGACAGTTCAGTGTGTTACAGCGACACACCCGCATTTTGGATTTCATTTAATAAATAAATAAATAAATAAATAAATAAATAAATAAATAAATAAATAAAACACTGCCCTGGGAGAAAATGTAATTTTTTTTTAGTTTGACACAGTGATGATGGGCGGAGCTAAGGAGTGAAACATGGCCAGCCCTCTGGCCACCCCAGCAAGACATCATTATCATTATTATTAGAGATCGCACTGAACCTACTCAGTATCAGTATCAGTTTCATTATCAGTATCAGTATCAGTATTTCAGTATATCGGTATCAGTATATCAGTATATCGGTATCAGTATATCAGTATATCGGTATATCAGTATATCGGTATATCAGTATCAGTATATCAGTATATCAGTATATCAGTATATCGGTATATCAGTATCAGTATATCAGTATATCAGTATATCGGTATCAGTATATCGGTATCAGTATATCAGTATATCAGTATATCAGTATATCGGTATCAGTATATCAGTATATCAGTATATCGGTATCAGTATATCAGTATATCAGTATATCAGTATATCGGTATCAGTATATCAGTATATCAGTATATCAGTATATCGGTATATCGGTATCAGTATATCAGTATATCAGTATATCGGTATCAGTATATCAGTATATCAGTATATCAGTATATCAGTATATCGGTATCAGTATATCAGTATATCAGTATATCGGTATCAGTATATCGGTATCAGTATATCAGTATATCAGTATATCGGTATCAGTATATCAGTATATCAGTATATCGGTATCAGTATATCAGTATATCAGTGTATCGGTATATCGGTATCAGTATATCAGTGTATCGGTATATCGGTATCAGTATATCAGTATATCAGTATATCGGTATCAGTATATCAGTATATCGGTATCAGTATATCAGTATATCAGTGTATCGGTATATCGGTATATCGGTATCAGTATATCAGTATATCGGTATATCGGTATCAGTATATCAGTATATCAGTATATCGGTATCAGTATATCAGTATATCAGTATATCGGTATCAGTATATCAGTATATCGGTATCAGTATCAGTATATCAGTATATCAGTATATCGGTATCAGTATATCAGTATATCGGTATCAGTATATCAGTATATCGGTATATCAGTATATCAGTGTATCGGTATATCGGTATATCAGTATATCGGTATCAGTATATCAGTATATCGGTATATCAGTGTATCGGTATATCGGTATATCAGTATATCGGTATCAGTATATCAGTATATCGGTATCAGTATCAGTATATCGGTATATCAGTATATCAGTGTATCGGTATATCGGTATATCAGTATATCGGTATCAGTATATCAGTATATCAGTATATCAGTATATCAGTGTATCGGTATATCAGTATATCAGTATATCGGTATCAGTATATCAGTATATCGGTATCAGTATCAGTATATCGGTATCAGTATATCAGTATATCGGTATATCAGTATATCAGTGTATCGGTATATCGGTATATCAGTATATCGGTATCAGTATATCAGTATATCGGTATATCGGTATATCAGTATATCGGTATCAGTATATCAGTGTATCGGTATATCGGTATCAGTATATCAGTGTATCGGTATATCGGTATATCGGTATCAGTATATCAGTATATCGGTATCAGTATATCAGTATATCAGTATATCGGTATCAGTATATCAGTATATCAGTATCAGTATATCAGTATATCGGTATCAGTATATCGGTATCAGTATATCAGTATATCAGTGTATCGGTATATCGGTATCAGTACATCAGTATATCGGTATATCGGTATCAGTATATCAGTATATCAGTATATCGGTATCAGTATATCAGTATATCAGTATATCGGTATCAGTATATCAGTATATCAGTATCAGTATATCGGTATCAGTATATCAGTATATCAGTATATCAGTATCAGTATATCAGTATATCGGTATCAGTATCAGTATATCGGTATCAGTATATCAGTATATCAGTATATCGGTATCAGTATATCAGTATATCAGTATATCGGTATCAGTATATCAGTATATCAGTATATCGGTATCAGTATATCAGTATATCGGTATATCGGTATATCAGTATATCAGTATATCGGTATATCAGTATCAGTATCAGTATATCGGTATATCGGTATCAGTATATCAGTATATCAGTATATCGGTATCAGTATATCAGTATATCAGTATATCGGTATCAGTATATCAGTATATCAGTATATCGGTATCAGTATATCAGTATATCAGTATATCGGTATATCAGTATATCAGTATATCAGTATATCGGTATCAGTATCAGTATATCAGTATATCAGTGTATCGGTATATCGGTATCAGTATATCAGTGTATCGGTATATCGGTATCAGTATATCAGTATATCAGTATATCGGTATCAGTATATCAGTATATCGGTATCAGTATATCAGTATATCAGTGTATCGGTATATCGGTATCAGTATATCAGTATATCGGTATATCGGTATCAGTATATCAGTATATCAGTATATCGGTATCAGTATATCAGTATATCAGTATATCGGTATCAGTATATCAGTATATCGGTATCAGTATCAGTATATCAGTATATCAGTATATCGGTATCAGTATATCAGTATATCGGTATCAGTATCAGTATATCGGTATATCAGTATATCAGTGTATCGGTATATCGGTATATCAGTATATCGGTATCAGTATATCAGTATATCGGTATATCGGTATATCAGTATATCAGTATATCAGTATATCGGTATCAGTATCAGTATATCAGTATATCAGTGTATCGGTATATCGGTATCAGTATATCAGTGTATCGGTATATCGGTATCAGTATATCAGTATATCAGTATATCGGTATCAGTATATCAGTATATCGGTATCAGTATATCAGTATATCAGTATATCGGTATATCGGTATCAGTATATCAGTATATCGGTATATCGGTATCAGTATATCAGTATATCAGTATATCGGTATCAGTATATCAGTATATCGGTATCAGTATCAGTATATCAGTATATCAGTATATCGGTATCAGTATATCAGTATATCGGTATCAGTATCAGTGTATCGGTATATCGGTATATCAGTATATCGGTATATCAGTATATCGGTATCAGTATATCAGTATATCGGTATATCGGTATATCAGTATATCGGTATATCAGTATATCAGTGTATCGGTATATCGGTATATCAGTATATCGGTATCAGTATATCAGTGTATCGGTATATCGGTATATCGGTATCAGTATATCAGTATATCGGTATCAGTATATCAGTATATCAGTATATCAGTATATCAGTATATCGGTATCAGTATATCAGTATATCAGTATCAGTATATCAGTATATCGGTATCAGTATATCGGTATCAGTATATCAGTATATCAGTGTATCGGTATATCGGTATCAGTACATCAGTATATCGGTATATCGGTATCAGTATATCAGTATATCAGTATCAGTATATCGGTATCAGTATATCAGTATATCAGTATATCGGTATCAGTATATCAGTATATCAGTATCAGTATATCAGTATATCAGTATATCAGTATATCGGTATCAGTATATCAGTATATCAGTATATCGGTATCAGTATATCAGTATATCAGTATCAGTATATCGGTATCAGTATATCAGTATATCAGTATATCAGTATATCGGTATCAGTATATCGGTATCAGTATATCAGTATATCAGTATATCGGTATCAGTATATCAGTATATCAGTATATCAGTATATCGGTATCAGTATATCAGTATATCAGTATCAGTATATCGGTATCAGTATATCAGTATATCAGTATATCGGTATCAGTATCAGTATATCGGTATATCAGTATATCAGTATATCGGTATCAGTATATCAGTATATCAGTATCAGTATATCGGTATCAGTATATCAGTATATCAGTATATCGGTATCAGTATCAGTATATCGGTATCAGTATATCAGTATATCAGTATATCGGTATCAGTATATCAGTATATCAGTATATCGGTATCAGTATATCAGTATATCAGTATATCGGTATCAGTATATCAGTATATCGGTATATCGGTATATCAGTATATCGGTATATCGGTATCAGTATCAGTATATCGGTATCAGTATATCAGTATATCAGTATATCGGTATATCGGTATCAGTATATCAGTATCAGTATCAGTATATCGGTATATCGGTATCAGTATATCAGTATATCAGTATATCGGTATCAGTATATCAGTATATCAGTATATCGGTATATCAGTATATCAGTATATCAGTATATCGGTATCAGTATCAGTATATCAGTATATCAGTATATCAGTATATCGGTATCAGTATATCAGTATCAGTATCAGTATATCGGTATCAGTATATCAGTATATCAGTATATCGGTATCAGTATATCAGTATATCGGTATCAGTATCAGTATATCAGTATATCAGTATATCAGTATATCGGTATCAGTATATCAGTATATCGGTATCAGTATATCAGTATATCAGTATATCGGTATCAGTATATCAGTATATCGGTATCAGTATATCAGTATATCAGTGTCAGTATCAGTATATCGGTATATCGGTATATCGGTATCAGTATATCAGTATATCAGTATATCGGTATCAGTATATCAGTATATCAGTATATCGGTATATCAGTATATCAGTATATCGGTATCAGTATCAGTATATCAGTATATCAGTATCAGTATCAGTATATCGGTGTCAGTATATCAGTATATCGGTATCAGTATATCAGTATATCAGTATATCGGTATATCGGTATCAGTATCAGTATATCGGTATCAGTATATCAGTATATCAGTATCAGTATCAGTATATCAGTATATTGGTATCAGTATATCAGTATATCGGTATCAGTATCAGTATATCAGTATATCGGTATCAGTATATCAGTATATCAGTATATCGGTATCAGTATATCAGTATATCAGTATCAGTATCAGTATCAGTATATCAGTATATCAGTATCAGTATATCAGTATATCAGTATATCGGTATCAGTATATCGGTATATCGGTATCAGTATATCGGTATATCGGTATATCGGTATCAGTATATCAGTATATCAGTATATCGGTATCAGTATATCGGTATATCGGTATCAGTATATCGGTATATCGGTATATCGGTATCAGTATATCAGTATATCGGTATATCGGTATATCAGTATATCGGTATCAGTATATCGGTATCAGTATATCAGTATATCAGTATATTGGTATCAGTATATCAGTATATCAGTATATCGGTATCAGTATCAGTATATCAGTATATCGGTATCAGTATCAGTATATCAGTATATCTGTATATCGGTATCAGTATATCAGTATATCTGTATATTGGTATCAGTATATCAGTATATCGGTATCAGTATCAGTATATCAGTATATCGGTATCAGTATCAGTATATCAGTATATCAGTATATCTGTATATCGGTATCAGTATATCGGTATCAGTATCAGTATCAGTATATCAGTATATCAGTATATCTGTATATCGGTATCAGTATCAGTATCAGTATATCAGTATATCGGTATATCAGTATATCGGTATCAGTATATCGGTATCAGTATATCAGTTTATCAGTATATTGGTATCAGTATATCAGTATATCGGTATCAGTATCAGTATATCAGTATATCGGTATCAGTATCAGTATATCAGTATATCGGTATATCGGTATCAGTATATCAGTATATCGGTATCAGTATCAGTATATCAGTATATCGGTATATCGGTATCAGTATATCAGTATATCAGTATCAGTATCAGTATATCAGTATATCGGTATCAGTATATCAGTATATCAGTATATCGGTATCAGTATATCAGTATATCAGTATCAGTATCAGTATCAGTATATCAGTATATCAGTATCAGTATATCAGTATATCAGTATATCGGTATCAGTATATCAGTATATCGGTATCAGTATATCAGTATATCTGTATATCGGTATCAGTATATCAGTATATCGGTATATCGGTATATCAGTATATCGGTATCAGTATATCGGTATCAGTATATCAGTATATCAGTATATTGGTATCAGTATATCAGTATATCAGTATATCGGTATCAGTATCAGTATATCAGTATATCGGTATCAGTATCAGTATATCAGTATATCTGTATATCGGTATCAGTATATCAGTATATCTGTATATTGGTATCAGTATATCAGTATATCGGTATCAGTATCAGTATATCAGTATATCGGTATCAGTATCAGTATATCAGTATATCTGTATATCGGTATCAGTATATCGGTATCAGTATCAGTATCAGTATATCAGTATATCAGTATATCTGTATATCGGTATCAGTATCAGTATCAGTATATCAGTATATCGGTATATCAGTATATCGGTATCAGTATATCGGTATCAGTATATCAGTTTATCAGTATATTGGTATCAGTATATCAGTATATCGGTATCAGTATCAGTATATCAGTATATCGGTATCAGTATCAGTATATCAGTATATCGGTATATCGGTATCAGTATATCAGTATATCGGTATCAGTATCAGTATATCAGTATATCGGTATATCGGTATCAGTATATCAGTATATCGGTATCAGTATATCAGTATCAGTATATCAGTATCAGTATCAGTATATCGGTATCAGTATCAGTATATCAGTATATCAGTATATCGGTATCAGTATCAGTATATCGGTATCAGTATCAGTATATCAGTATATCAGTATCAGTATATCAGTATATCGGTATATCGGTATATCGGTATCAGTATATCAGTATATCAGTATATCGGTATCAGTATCAGTATCAGTATATCAGTATATCAGTATATCAGTATATCGGTATATCGGTATATCAGTATATCAGTATATCGGTATCAGTATATCAGTATATCAGTATCAGTATATCAGTATATCGGTATATCGGTATATCGGTATCAGTATATCAGTATATCAGTATCAGTATATCGGTATCAGTATCAGTATATCGGTATCAGTACATCAGTATCAGTATCAGTATATCGGTATCAGTATCAGTATATCGGTATCAGTACATCAGTATCAGTATCAGTATATCGGTATCAGTATATCAGTATATCAGTATATCGGTATATCAGTATATCGGTATATCGGTATCAGTATCAGTATATCGGTATCAGTATCAGTATATCAGTATATCGGTATCAGTATATCAGTATCAGTATCAGTATATCGGTATCAGTATATCAGTATATCGGTATCAGTATATCAGTATCAGTATCAGTATATCAGTATATCAGTATATCGGTATCAGTATATCAGTATATCAGTATATCGGTATCAGTATATCAGTATATCAGTATATCGGTATATCGGTATATCGGTATCAGTATATCGGTATATCGGTATATCGGTATCAGTATCAGTATATCGGTATATCGGTATCAGTATATCAGTATCAGTATCAGTATATCGGTATCAGTATATCAGTATATCGGTATCAGTATATCAGTATCAGTATCAGTATATCAGTATATCAGTATATCGGTATCAGTATTAGTATATCGGTATATCGGTATCAGTATATCAGTATATCAGTATATCGGTATCAGTATATCAGTATATCAGTATCGGTATATCAGTATATCAGTATATCAGTATATCGGTATCAGTATCAGTATATCAGTATATCGGTATCAGTATATCAGTATATCAGTATATCGGTATCAGTATTAGTATATCGGTATATCGGTATCAGTATATCAGTATATCAGTATATCGGTATCAGTATATCAGTATATCAGTATATCGGTATCAGTATCAGTATATCAGTATATCGGTATATCAGTATATCAGTATATCGGTATCAGTATATCAGTATATCGGTATATCAGTATATCAGTATATCGGTATCAGTATATCAGTATATCAGTATATCAGTATCAGTATATCAGTATATCGGTATATCAGTATATCAGTATATCGGTATATCGGTATCAGTATATCAGTATATCGGTATCAGTATATCAGTATATCAGTATATCGGTATATCGGTATATCGGTATCAGTATATCGGTATCAGTATCAGTATATCAGTATATCAGTATATCGGTATCAGTATATCAGTATATCAGTATATCGGTATCAGTATCAGTATATCAGTATATCAGTATCAGTATATCAGTATATCAGTATCAGTATATCAGTATATCAGTATATCAGTATATCGGTATCAGTATCAGTATATCAGTATATCAGTATATCAGTATATCGGTATCAGTATCAGTATATCAGTATATCGGTATCAGTATATCAGTATATCAGTATATCGGTATCAGTATCAGTATATCAGTATATCAGTATATCGGTATCAGTATATCAGTATATCAGTATATCAGTATATCAGTATATCGGTATCAGTATCAGTATATCGGTATATCGGTATCAGTATATCAGTATCAGTATCAGTATCAGTATATCGGTATATCGGTATATCAGTATATCGGTATCAGTATATCAGTATATCAGTATATCAGTATCAGTATATCAGTATATCGGTATCAGTATATCAGTATATTGGTATCAGTATATCAGTGTCAGTATCAGTATATCGGTATCAGTATATGGGTATCAGTATATCAGTATATCGATATCAGTATCAGTATCAGTATCAGGATAGTATCATTATATCAGTATGAGTATCAGTATATCAGTATATCAGTATTGATATATTGGTATCAGTATAAGTATATCAGTATCAGTATATCAGTATCAGTATATCAGTATCGTTCTTGGTATCACTGTTGGGCCAAAACCAGCAAAAAATGGTGGAACGGTGTATATGTATATATATATATATATAAACAATGTAAGTGATTTTTGTGTGAAGGAATTTAACTGTGAAGTGCTTCAGGTAAAAAAAAAATAAAGCTTAGTAATTTTTAAAGAAAAAATATCGTCTGGGTATCGGCTTCATTATCGATATCAGGAAGAGAAAAAGTGGTATTGTGCCATCTCTACTGCTTATTATTATTATTATTATTATTATTATTATTATTCTATTTCAAGTAAAACGTATCTATGGGAATAGATGTGAGGGCCACACACACACACACACACAGACTCACACACACACACTCACACACACACAGACTCACACACACACACACACACACACACACACAGAATCCCCAGTGGGAAAACGCCTCTGCACCGCTTTTCCCTTAATTAGCCTCCCGGTGCCCCGTGGCTAATTACGGTAACGAGGCGCTAAAAGGGCCGTAATGAACCACAAAATCCCAAAATAAAAAAAACCCTCCCGCAGCTCCGCGCGCGCCTCCGAGCCCTGATTAATCTGTCCGTGATTTCCGGAACTGGCAGGAAAGGAGAGAAAAATATAAACCGAGAGAATAAAACTGGGAGGCGATTTTCCCTCCCTCCCTGAGAGCTCTTTTTTTTTCTTCACGGTTTACCGATTTACTGAAACTGCCCCCCCAACAACCCCCCCCCCCCAAACAACCCCCCCCAACAGCCCACCTACCCCCTCTCAACAGCCCCCCCTCCAACCCCCACCCCGGGCGTTTGTCACCTCGCGCCTCCCCGCGTGCCTCCGGCGTGATTTACAGCCAATGATCAGCTGTAGGTGTCCGCATCGGCGCTTCCTCACCTCACACACACACACACACACACACACACACACATACACACACACACACCGGGAGGAGCCGTCTACCCTTCCGTCACCCGTGCCCGCCCCCCGGAGGACGGTGCGTCGTGTCGTTGGCAGCGTCAATATTATTTATGATCCCCGTTAGGAGCCTCTCGGTGGGTTTTAGCGCCGCCGCCGCCGCCGCCACTGATGCGCGCGCTAAAAAAAAAAATCTCACATCCGTTTATTGTGTGTTGTTGTTGTTGTTTTGTGCGTTTAATTTGTGTGTGTGTGAGTGTGTGTGCGTGCGCGTGTGTGAGTGTGCGTGTGTGTGTGTGTGTGAGTTTTCCCGCGGCCGGAGCGCACCGATGCTCTGCGTTAAAGAGGCTTTGATCGCGAGGCGTCGGGAGTCCGGTAGGTGAAGCAGCTCGTCCATTTTCCCTCACACCCCCCCTCCCTCCATCCCCCCCTCCATCCCTCCTCCCCCCTCTCTCCTCCTCCACCTCCTCCTCCTCTTTCTCCCACTGTTTTTCATTCTCTCTCTCTCTCTCTCTCTCTCTCTCTCGCGAGGCTGGCGAATTAATCCGTCGCCTTTAATTGCGCGCGTGTTAGCGGTGTCCGGCCTCGCGCCCTCCCCGGCGCTCCCCGTCAATGACCTCTGATCCGCGCGCGCGTGTCGCCCCCCGCCCCCCCTCCCCGTGCCGCAGCAGGCGGAGAGTAATTACCGTAATTGATGCTCGAGGCGACGGGAGCGGGGCAGCGCGAGGAGGAGGGAGAGATTTGGCCGCAACTGCTATTTCTCTCTCTCTCTCCCTCTCTCTCTCTCTCTCTCTGTTCTGGGGCCTGCTCTCCATAGACAATAAGAATTAGACAGGAAGTTGTAATGTCGTCACGATGTAAATAATACAGATGTCACTCATACAATGTTTATATTATTATCATCTCAGTGTAGTGAGTGTGTCAGGACAGTGAGTGTGTGAGGCCAGATCGCTCGTACGCATCACTTCCTGTTGTGTTACACTCACCCAGTAACACTCTCATTTATTTCTCTGTGCATTCGTCTAACCTGTCCTTTACATCAGGTCATATTTATAGCAATCTTTAATCTTTAAAGTTGCGTAAGTGTTTTTTTTGTGGCCAGACCAAACTAAACATTCCTGACAGATTTACAAAAGTTTCAGTAACACTGATTTTCGTAGCGTATGTTGACAAACGTCAGCCGTAAGTCGCCCGAGCGTGTTCCCAGCACGGCTAATTTACATTTAGCCACGCCCACAAAATGCCATAAACAACAAAAATGGTGAGTAAACAGTGAAAGAGCGGCTCCTAAGCACAAAGCTAAATATTCCAGTAATGCAGCTCAGCCACTGCAGCGCATCAGCCTCCATAGACACACACTAACTCCTGCTCCTCCTGTTATAGGGTGCCATTACTTTACAGTCTTATTTATATTCATTTATAGATTTGTTTTGGAATCGCTTTCTTTCAGGTCATTAATATGAAGCAACTATGAAGAAATTTCACGAAATGTCACTGAAATAAATAAGTGATTTAACTTGAGAGCGTACTCACAGGAGCTCTTCGACATTTCCGCCACCTGAAGCCGATTGGTCGAGGTTCACGTTAGCGAGATTTACACCCGCGCAGGAGGGAAACGTTTTCCCAGCTAAGCGCATGTTCATGAACACAACATAAACCTAAATGTGTTGATATCCAGCAGTGTGATATGAAGACAGTAACGCGCACTGAAACACCCGGCTGAGAGATTAGTCCACTCACACACAGGAAGTCGTTCAGTCTGATTAACCCCACAGACAGGAAGTGACCCGGACTCGCTGTGTACGCGGGCTACAGGCGTTTACTCATTAATTCACACGAGAGCTGCAGAAATACTCACCAAAATACCTGAAATAGAAAAGCTAGAAAACTATTCATGTTTAAGTGATTTATTGATATTATTTAACAACAATCATATTAATTAATACACAAACTATATTCATATTTTATTATTATTATTATTATTATTATTATTATTATTATAAGTTGTATAGAAATTCAGAGTGTGTTTCCAGCTCCACTGTTCCAACAATCATCACTTATTCTTTTATATTTTTAGTTTTTGGTGGAAAAGTTTTAACCAAAGAACTCTCTCTCTCTCTTTCTCTCTCTCTGTCTCTCTTTCTCTCTCTCTCTCTGTCTCTCTCTCTCCCTCTGTTTCTCTCTTTTTCTCTCTCTCTCTCTTTGTCTCTCTCTTTCCCTCTCTCTGCAGAAACACTTTCCTGGATGGTTATGTTGTTAGTGTGTGTGTAGGTGTGTGTGCGTGTGTGTTTGTGTGTGTATGTGTTCCGTTTCCCATGGCGAACATGAGCAGCAGTGTGTGCATGGAGACTCCACACACTCACGGCCACGCCCACAGCTACACGCCCACCACAGGGCGGGACTTTTCCCTGCAGATGGACTCGTGCATGAACCCAGTGCTGGACTACAGCGCTCAGATGGAACGCTACCGCTCCTTCGCTAACTTTTACAAAAATGGCGCCGCTCCATTTCCTCAGGCGGCAAAAATCGCTCGCTTGGCCACGCCCATCTTCCCGTCGCCGATGACGCCCTGGTCGTGCGACAACGGAATGCTCTGGGGCCGTAAGCCACCCGCGGTGAACGTCAATGTCAACGTGAATGTCAACGGGGCTCACGCACACGCTCACACGCACCGGACCGCCATGCCTCGGGCGGAGCCACTTAACGTGCACATGCCCTCCAAGATGTCCGCTGACAACTTCCTGTCTCCGCTCAGTCAAGTAGGCGGAGCCGAGTGCATGAACCGCCTCAAGGTGCCGCCACAGAGCAGCGGGAGCGGTGGAGGAGGCGGAGCCGGTGAGGCTGAAAGGGGTGGGGCCACGTTTGGTGGGTTCGCACTACCCCCTGGGGTTATCGTCATGACAACGCTGCACTCGGGGGCGGGCTCGTCGGTGGCGACGATGACGGACAGCGCGTTTCAGATCGCCGCCGACTGCCAGCACAGCAGCTCCGCATCCTGCTCCGGCTCTAACGCTAGCACTAACGCTAGCGTCAGCGCTAACAGCAGCTGCAGCGGCGGAGCGGCGAAGAGGAAGAGGAAACGGTGCGGCGTCTGCGCCCCCTGCAGGCGGCTCATCAACTGCGGCGTGTGCAGTTCTTGCCGGAACAGGAAGACGGGTCATCAGATCTGCAAGTTCAGGAAGTGCGAAGAGCTGAAGAAGAAACCAGGGAGCACAGTGGAGGTAAACATGCACACACACACACACACACTTATACAAACTCTCATATACACATAAATAATATTTCGAGCTGCGTTCCATTCTGGAGCTTCCATACCAAGTAGGAACCTATAAACCTTTTCAGGCGTTGCTTTCAGGAAGCTTTTCGGTGCTGCACGTCAAATTTGTTTATTTACCATCACTTGCTAGTTATTAGCCTACCGGAGGATGGATCCTGAACTAGCGCCAGGTGACATTTGTTTCTTCCAACAGTGTTTGATAGAAGTGATGACATGACCATTTTTGGTTCCTTTAGGAACCTTTTATTGGATTTTGTTAACGGTTTGTTGTCGGAGCTGCGATTCTTCGGTTCTTTGCAACATTACCAGAAATGGCTATGAAGAACTGAAGAACCTTTCTGATTGTCTTTAAGTGTGCAGTAGGAACATTTTATCACATGCATCGCTCTCTCTTTGGTCAGGGTTAGGGATATTGTTGAGACTTTCTTAAATTATGGGATTGCACACGTGTGAAGGACGTGCGTGATGCTGCTGTAAAATTTACCCAAAAAAACACCAAAAGTCCTCCATCTCCACTCATGAAGAGAAGTTCTACAGGAGTTCCCCTAGAAAGAAGAACACTCTGCATACTTGATTGAAGGATTTTATTTTATTTTATTTAATAAGTGTTAGTAGCTGCCGTCTGATTAGAAAGAACCTCGATAGACGTGAAACCTCCTCGGTTACGCTCTCTCTCTCTCACACACACACACACACACACACACCACTCCTTCACGCTGCCTTATAATTGCTTGCGGCGATGCTGTGGGTTTGGAACGCAGCCCAGGCCTGGCACACACTGCGCTAATTAACCACCAGACATTCACAGTGTGTGTATGTGTGTGTATGTGTGTGTGTGTGTGTAGAGGGCACAAGTGGATGACTAGGACGTTTTCCCCGAAGGCCTTTAGAGCTGGAATGCTGCCGGCACACACTTCCACTCTCCTCGCACACACTAGCTCCCGCCTTTCTCTGCGTCTGTCTCACACACACACAGGGAGGAGGAGGAGTGTGTGTGTATGTGTGTGTCTGTGTGTGTGTGCGCTGTGATGAGGCAATATGCTGTAAGCTGGCTGTAATGTTCAATCAGAGAGCCAGAGACCCTTTCACACACACAAGACCAAAGATCCTCGACTCATTGCTGTGTGGGTGTCGGGGGTATTTTGGACGTGAGGGGTGGGTATTTTGGTGTTGGGGAGGGGTATTTTGATGTGGGGAGGGGTAGTTTGGTGTGGGGAGGGGTATTTTGATGTGGGGGGAGGGGTATTTTGATGTGGGGGTGGGTATTTTGGTGTGGGGAGGGGTATTTTGAGGTGGGGGGAGGGGTATTTTGAATAGGGTCTTCCTTTCCTACAGACGGAACTTTACACCTGTAGGCCAGGTGTGTGTCGATAATCAGATATCCTTGAGATATTGTCATCGTTGAAGCTCCAAATCATCGCCACGTCCTTCCTGTGCCTTGGTAGGCCTCATGTCTGTGTAGAGTCGACATTCCGAACATTTTCCGAAGTCTGTTCCGTTTGGAAAACCTGCTGTTTTCCAAGAGTCCATATATTACCCCAATCTGGAGTGTATGCTGTTATCCTCAGAGGAAAATCCTATAATTCTGTTCACCAAAGTGTCACAGAGGAATAACGTTTTAACAACATTTCAAAATGGCGTCATTATAATAACATAAAGTAAGGAATAAAACACTGTGTGTGTCGTGCTGTTCTAGTAAAATAATCAACACCATGCGATCAACACCATGCGATGAAACAGTCACTGTTACCTCACCGAAGTTGATTATTTTCCTCTAACAGCATGTCCCCGAGTGTTTTATTCCTCTTATACCACAGCAATTTACCAACAATTACAATTTTTATTTATTAAAGAACGACATGTCATACTTTTTATCTGTTTATAGTTACATATAATGTTCTGTGAACCGAGTTAGTTCCTGTTGTCGCTTACGTTATAGCAGCTATAAACACTCGTTCCCTCACCAGCCTCTCTTTATTCTCTCTCTTCAAGTTAATAAGACAAAAAACACAGTTTGTCTTGTTACTGAGAAACTGCAAAGAAGCGTAAACTCCTCCGTCCTGAAGATGTCGGAAAAGAAGCGACTACAAAGCTGAACACGTAATAAAAATAAAAATCCACAGTGATTAGTACACTATTTATTTTGTGTTTCAATAGCTAGTTTTAGAAATACATAGCTAGATAGCTAGATAGATAGGTATATAGATAGATACTAACAAACAAACAAACAACAACAAAAAGTATCAGTCACTATGCGCTACACGCTACATACCTACATGAGCTACTGCCGGTGTGAATACTGGGTAACGTAGCCGTTGTATCGTCACAATAACAGAGAACCAAAGCCAAGCTAACAACGTGTCTGATGTAGTGAGCTGCAAGTTTAGGAGCTGAAAAGCTGTAGAACAGATTATCAGTCAGAATTTACTCTGTGCTAGTTTATTCTAGCTTCCTAGCTTTGATTAGCTCAGTGCTAAAACACTACATATGTAACTACATAGCAACTGTATACATAGTGGTGCTAACTCCAGTCAGAGCTGCGTTTACTGACGTCCCTACAGCTACAGGCACGGAGAGTGTCGTCCTCTGCTTGTGTAGTTTTCTATTAGTGTGGTGCTGGGAGTTTCTGTGAGGTTTTGGAGGTTCTGTGAGGTTCTGTGTCATTTTGTGAAATTCTGTGAAATACTGTGAGGTTCTGTGAGGTTCTGCGAGGTTTTGTGGTGTTTTGTGAGGTTCTGTGAGATTCTCTGAGGTTCTGTGAGTTTCTCTGAGGTTCTGTGAGGTTCCGTGAGTTTCTGTGAGGTTCTGCGAGGTTTTATGAGGTTCTGTGGTGTTTTGTGAGGTTCTGTGGCGTTTTGTGAGGTTCTGTGAGATTCTCTGAGGTTCTGTGAGGTTCTGCGAGGTTTCGTGAGGTTCTGTGAGTTTCTGTGAGTTTTTGTGAGGTTTTGCAGGTTCTATGAGGTTTTGCAGGTTCTGTGAGGTTCTGTGGCATTTTGTGAGGTTCTCTGAGGTTCTGTGAGGTTCTGTGAGTCACACCCCCCCACCCAAATTCAGTGTGAAGTAAACTGGCTGGCTTTCTTTTCCTTTCTTTTCTCTTTTTCTCTCCCTCCATCCATATAATTATCTTGATTCCTTTCTCCCTCTTTCTCTCTGTTTCTTTTCTCTCTCTGCCACTGTCTTTCTTTCTCTCATTAGGCTGTTTTTTCTTTCTTTCTATCTATGCCTTTCTTTGCCTCTCTTTCTCTCCTTCTATTTCTTTCTCTTGTTGTCAGTCTATCTCTCTCTCTCTCTCTCTCTCTCTTTCAAGAGACAAATCTGAACTTAGTGATGGCCGTGTCATTAGTGAAGGCAGTAATAAAAACACAACAGAGAGCAGCAATGTGATTAATATCACGTGTGTGTGTGTGTGTGTCCACAGAGAGCCTCATCCGTGGGAGCAGCAGACACGTTCCGCTGGTTCTTCTGAGAGAAGGACATCCCAGAACACAGACTGTACGCGCACACACACACACACACACACACACACACACACACACACACACTGGACCACAGCAGTGCACACACTGTGCTCCATCTTTAACACTTCCAACTTTAACTGGACCTTCAGCTCTGTATGGCAGAGAGAGAGGCAGTGAATCTGCGAGACAGGAAGTTGATCTGCGAGACAGGAAGTGGAGCTGAGAGGAGCGCTGTGATTGGCTGTCATGGCTCTCTGACTCCACTGGACTCTTCCTCACTATTAGACATTTTGGGACAGATTTGAGATAAAGATCAGAAGTGTCTGATTGGAGGAGGTGGGTGTAAGCCACGCCCCCAGAGAACGTTCTGGACTCTTGACACGTCACACACTTCACTGTTGCATGGGTAGAAAAAACTAAATAATGTGTTTTGGTTTGACCTGAAGACTTTAATGACTTTGTACATTGCTGTTGTGATGCCTTACTGTCTTGATTAATAAAAGACTGTTAGGATAAACCACACCCCTTTTTTAATTGGCTGTCTCTCTCTCTCTCCCTCTCTCTCTCTCTCTCTCTGTCTGTCTGTCTGTCTGTATCTCCGTTGTTCACATGCGACAGAATGGCGGCTTGTGTGTTTTATTCTCTCTCTGAGGCTGACAGATGGATTTCATCTCCATCTCCTGGAATCCATTTTGATTTGATAAGCCTGCAGTGTGGAGTGGTGTGTGTGTGTGTGTGTGTGTGTGTGTGTGTGTGTGTGTGTGTAGAGATGGGGCTGTCTCAGAGTGAGTGTGAAATATAATATGGCGTGATTATTGTGCGGAGAGAGTGTGTGTGCGTGTGTGTGTGTGTGTGTGAGCAGCTTTAATAACACACACACACACACACACACACACACATACACAAGGAGGAACGAACGGAGCAGGAGGAGAAGATGGCGGAGAGCTCGGGCTTCATGCCGCATCACTGTACATGTCATCCTCTTATTGTTGCGCTTCTATGACGACCCCTGCGTTGCCAGGCAACATGAATTACAATGACATGCGCTGCCTGTGTTCTAGAATGTGGGCGGGGCTTCAGGATGCCTTCACTCAGAAAAGGGGGAGGAGGGGATGAAGGGGTAGAGAGAGAGAAAGAGAGAGAGAGAGATAAAGACTAACAACAAGATAGAAATAGACAAAATTAAGATGAAAAATTAACGAAAGAAAGACAAGGATAGAGAAAAAGGGAGTAAAGGCTGGGGATGGAGAGAGAGAGAGAGAGAGAGAGAGAGAAGTCAGAGAGAGGTGGTAGTAAGACTAAAACAATAAAAAGATGGAGAGAAGGAGAATGAAGACTGAATAGAAAAGAGGAGAAAGATACAGTAGGATAATGGGAGGAGAAATCAAGTAAACGCTATGAACAGAACGACAGAGAGAGACGGGGGGGCAGAGAGAGAGAGAGAGAGAGAGAGAGAGAGAGAGAGAGCTGGAATTATAGACTAATAGAGATGGGAGGAATTGAAGGACAAAGAGAAAATAGAAGGGAATTTTTTTTTAGTGGGAGAAAGGAATAAGGAGAATGAAAAAGTGGAATAAGGACTGAGAGAGAGAGAGAGAGAAGGAAAGAGGAAGGAAAGAAAACAAAATAAAGACAAAGATGAAGTGAGATGATGGAGAGATGGACAGAGAAAGAGAGGTAGAGAAGAAAAAGAAAGAAAGAAAGAAGAGGCTAAGGGATAGAGGAAAGAGAATGACAGAAAAAAGAGAAAGGGATACGTAAAAGAAAGGGATGGGAGAGAGGAAATAAGGGCAAAGGGGGAGAGAGAGAGAAATAAACTGATGGGAGTGAGAGACAGAAAAGGGAGGGAGAGAAGAGAGAAATAAAGATTATAAGGAGAGCAGGTGATAGAGATGCGAGAAAGAAAGAGAGAATGATGGGGAGAGGATGAGAGAGAGATAGAGAGGAGAAATGATGACTAAAAGGGTTAAGTGAGAGAAGGAGAAAAAGAAAGGGAGAGTAAGAGACAGAGGGAGGAGTGGAAGGAGAGAGAAAGAGAGAGATTTGCTGATTATAAAAAGAATTTTTAGCACTACTATCATTTCATTTAGTTATATTTATTTTCTTCTTTATCTACTAAAGTAATAATAATAATAATAATAATAATAAGGAGAGCAGTACAGTGTGCAGTGTTGCTGATGCTGATACACGTTTCTCCTGCAGTGAAATCGTTACTGTGTGAACGTGAGAATGTTTGAGATGTTTGAAGCCCTTTGTTCAGTTCTGCAACATAAAACATTCAAACATGATGAAGATAAAACAAACAAACAAACAAACAAACAAAAAGCTCGATCTGTGTCAGGTTTCTGTGGAAAAACTCGCACCTCTTAACCAGCTAGCTGAACAATGCTAATAGCATCTGACTATTAATAACCTACTTTAATATTAGCTGAGGTGACGTGTGTCTGTAATTTGTTCTGAAGTGTGACATGAGAGCTAACATTATTATAACATTATAATAACATTATTCTAACATTATTATAAGAATATACGCTGTCATGTAATTAAAACATTCCCCAGGTTTGCTTGAAAGGTTGCTAGCATTAGGCTAGGTTTTTTAAAAATTTGTTTACATAATTATTTAATATATCTTGTTTGATAACTGATTTTGTAAAAGAATTTTTAAAAAATGTCTAAAAATATGTTTAAAATTAAAATATTTTATTGAGGTTTCAGGTTGTGAGTAAAAAATGTAAAAATCATCACAAACTTTATTTTGTGGTTAAAAACCATGTGACCGTCGAGAATAAGATCAAAGGGGCGTCGCTACTCTTGTGCACTTTCCGTCTCAAACAACAGCACGGGGGCGGGGCTTAATTTAATGACCCGCCCATTCTCATTGATCAAAGCCAATAGCTGTTCAATAATTACTGACTTTGTGATTTCGCAAAATGATTTTGCAACTATATTGCTTCTTGAAGTTATTTGAGGAAACTAAAAAATGCCAGAGTTTTAATCAGTGACTTGCTTCAGCCAATCAGATCGTTTTCGGGTTGTGTGTGATTTCAAAAGAAGAATAACGTTACAAGAACGTCATAACAAAACCCCACAATACATGAAAAAAAACCCACCTTGTCTATGTTAATTTGCCTAGTACATTGGCTCCGCCCACCAGTGCAACACATCACTAAAACTCCAGTAAATAGTATTCGCCTTAGTAAACATGACCCTATGATATTAGTACAAATGTGTGTGTGTGTGTGTGTGTGAGACTGGCAGTTTTAGATGTTTATCATCTCGTTTTTGTCTCTATGTTCTTGGCTCCCGCATATCCACCGTCATCTCGGACACGTCAAACTCTCGCATACGGAACGTGACGTCACGCCATTTTTTGAAAATCTGCAGTCTCTTCGTGTCTCGGTCCTGAAGGATGAAAGCCTCAATCTTCACCACCGGCAAATTCTACAAACACACATACACAAAATTTAATTTTAAATTCAATTTTATGATTTTTTAAAATTCAGAATAAAAAGCTGATGTATCCCACATGAGAACTTTCATCCAATTAAATGAAACTAAATGATGTCCGTCCTCGATTAGCGCTAAACCACAGCTAGCTTGGTGCAAATCCAGGGCATTGATAAATGAATAAAGTTCATATTTAACATGAGATATAAAGGCGTTTGGCGAGCGCAGAATGAAATCTTCTACTGAAATCTTCAGGCAGCTTTGAGTTCATGATTTCTTGTGTTTCTCAGTATTGTAGAGTCTGTGGAAATCGGTTAGCGGTTGACACTACAGCGTAGTTACACTGTAATTGTAGTCAAACTGAGCTTTTTTTTAGTAATCTACCAACACACCTGAGGTAAATGTTGACCTTCCTGATAATTCTGTGTGCTTTACTCTGTAGCTGCGTCTTCACATTGTCTGTATAAAAGACTTTTAAGAGCTTTATGCTAGCTTGCTGAATCATTGCTGAAGAATCAGGAAGTTAGCAGCGTCTGTTGCTAATAAAGAGACTCGGCACGTACGTCTGACTGCGTCACGCTGTTACAGCTCAATCCGTCAAGTCAGTAGCAAGTGTAGCCTTAATTGCGGTATAAATTCCTGATCGTAGCGTCGATTATTATTCTCTGAGCAGACGAGAGATGGAGAGAAAAACAAATAAAGTGTCGATGTGTGATAATGTGAAAGCCAGTGAGTGTGAGTGTGTGTGTGTGTGTGTGAGTGTGTGTGTGAGTGTGTACCTCTATATTCATGTAGGAGGCGATGATGCCCCAGTCATGTTTACAGTCAGAACAAAACATCTTCTCCTTTTTGGTGATGTTGTCGAAGGTCTGGATTTTATTGTGAGGTTTAGTGTCACAGCGCTGGAATATGGAGCGATCCAGCACCACGTGGTGAGATTCCTGAAACATTCATTCAGTAATTCGTTTAGAGTTTTACACCTCAGCTCAGTTTCATTTAAGGGTGTAGGGTGTAGGGTATAGAGCTTAGGGTGTAGGGTTTAGGGTGTAGGATATAAGGATTAGGTTGTAGGATGTAGGGTTTAGGGTGTAGGATGTAGGGTTTAGGATGTAGTGTTTAGAGTGTTGTGTTTAGGGTGTAGGGTGTAGTGTTGAGGGCATAGAGTTTAGGGTGTAGGGTTTAGGGTGTAGGGTTGAGGGCATAGTGTTTAGGGCGTAGGGTTTAGGGCGTAGGGTTTAGTGTTTAGGGCGCAGAGTGTAGGGTTTAGGGTGTAGGATGTAGGGTTTAGGATGTAGTGTTTAGGGTGTAGGATGTAGGGTTTAGAGTGTTGTGTTTAGGGTGTAGGGTGTAGTGTTGAGGGCATAGAGTTTAGGGTGTAGGGTTTAGGGTGTAGGGTTGAGGGCATAGTGTTTAGGGCGTAGGGTTTAGGGCGTAGGGTTTAGTGTTTAGGGCGCAGAGTGTAGGGTTTAGGGTGTAGGATGTAGGGTTTAGGGTGTTGTGTTTAGGGTGTAGGATGTAGTGTTGAGGGCATAGAGTTTAGGGTGTAGGGTTTAGGGTGTAGGGTTGAGGGCATAGTGTTTAGGGCGTAGGGTTTAGGGCGTAGGGTGTAGGGTTTAGGGTGTAGGATGTAGGATGTAGTGTTTAGGGTTTAGGCTGTAGGGTGTAGGGTTTAGGGCGTAGGGTGTAGGGTTTAGGGTGTAGGATGTAGTGTTTAGGGTTTAGGGTGTAGGATTTAGGGCATAGGGTGTAGGGTTTAGGGTGTAGAGTGTAGGGTGTATGGTTTAGGGTGTAGGGTGTAGGATGTAGGATGTAGGATGTAGTGTTTAGGGTGTAGGGTGTAGGGTGTAGGATGCAGTGTTTAGGGTTTAGTGTGTAGGGTGTAGGGTTTACAGCATAGGGTGTAGGGCGTAGGGTGTAGGGTTTAGGGCATAGGGCGTAGGGTGTAGGGCGTAGGGTGTAGGGTTTAGGGCATAGGGTGTAGGGTGTAGGGCGTAGGGTGTAGGGTTTAGGGCGTAGGGTGTAGGGTTTAGGGCGTAGGGTGTAGGGTGTAGGGCATAGGGTTTAGGGCGTAGGGTGTAGGGTGTAGGGCATAGGGTGTAGGGTTTAGGGCTTAGGGCATAGGGTGTAGGGCGTAGGGCGTAAGGTGTAGGGTGCAGGGTGTAGGGTACCTTTAGCACACGCAGGTCATCACTAGAACAGGCAAACTTCTTGCACTTTCCACACAGGAACTCGTAGCTTCCCTCAGTCAGAGTTTTCTCTACGCTCGAGTTCGCATGGGCTCTCCGGGCCACGTCCTCCTTCTGGAACCGGTCCACCTACACACACACACACACACACACACACACACACACACGCATGCACGCAAAGCACACACACACACAACACATATGTGAGTATCTGATTGTGTGCCTGGGGGCAGGTGAGAGAGGTGAGACAGATGGGGTGAGACAGGTTAGGTAAGGCATGTGGGAAAAGTGGGATAGATGGAGCAAGACAGTTGAGGTGATGTAAGACAGGTGTCTGGGGGAAGTGAGACAGGTGAGAGAGGTGAGACATGTGAGAGAGATGTGACAGATGATGTGAGACAGGTGAGAGAAGTGAGAAAGGAGAGGTGAGGTAAGACAGGTGAGATAATGAAAGACAGGTGACTGGGGCAGGTGAGACAGGTGAGAGGTGAGACAGGTGAGAGGTGAGACACCTTGGCACACAGGCGCTCAGGTGAGTTCTGCAGGAGTTTAATGGCCGCGTCCACCAGCTTCTCTCTGTCCATGTTCAGTTTCTCTTTATCAATGCGCTCCTGCCTGCTGGAGATCAGAAAACACCTGCTGCCCTGAGCTCTGCCCCGACCTGTACACACACACGCGCACACACACACACGCGCGCGCCCACACACACACACACGCGCACACACACACACACACACACGGAAACGTGTTTGAATAAAATCCTGCAGAGCGATGCTGCCTCCTTGTGGCCACTGAGTGACAGAACATTATACCTCCAGTATATTCATGTATTTTAATATAATCCTTTATAAATGTGCATAAAAATAAGTGTGTGTATGTGTGTGAGTGTGTGAGGGAGAGTGTGTGTGTGTGCTACAGTACCTCGAACCTGCACCATCTTGACGACGTTGCCGACGTACTCGTACATGAGCACCAGGTTGCATTGTGGGATATCGATGCCCTCGTCAGCGACGGAGGTGGCGATGAGAATCTTACTCTGGTCAGAGCTCTTAAAGGAGTCAAGCACACCCTTCTGTCCTGTCAGAGTCATACCTACACACACACACACACACACACACACACACACACAGAGGGCATTCTAGTAACACAATACTAATACTGTGTGTGTGTGTGTGTGTGTGTGTGTGTGTGTGTGTGTACCTGAGCCTGTCAGCTGTGATTTTCTTCCTCTTCCAATCAGAACTCCAGGCTTCAGAAACTTCAGTGAATCTGTCTCCTCTATCCACTTTTTCAGAGCCTGACACACACACACACACACAGAGAGAGAGAGAGAACAACTTTTAATTTTTTAAGAGATATTATAATTATAGAAAGACACACAGGCAGATAGACAGGTAGCCTGACATCAGCGAGGGCACAGGTCCTTCATGAAGAGAGACAGAGAGAGAGAGGAACAGACAGACAGACAGAGAGACAGATAGAAACAGCGAGAGAGAGAGAGAGAGAGAGAGAGAGAAACCAGCAGGCAGAAGGATTGATGTTAGTGAGAGCACAGGTGCTGATGAAAAGACAGATGAAACGACAGCCAGACAGACTGACTGACACAGGTGAGACCACAGGTCCCAGTGAAGACACAGACAGACAGAGAGACAGAACGATTAGACTGACATCAGCCAGAGGACAGATAGAGAGGCAGACAGATAGAGAGAGAGGCAGACAGACAGATAGAGAGGCAGACAGACAGATAGAGAGGCAGACAGATAGAGAGAGAGGTAGACAGACAGCCGAACAGACAGATGGACTGACATCAGCGAGGGCGCGAGTCCTGACGAAGAGCACAGTGCGAGTCTGCTCGTTGTTGCTGTATTCTTCATCCAGGATGAACTTGAGCTCCTGCAGTTTGGGGTTTTGTTCTCCTTCAGCGGCTAAATGGCGCAGCTGCTCACGCTGAGCTACAGAATTATATATATATATAAATATAAGAATATAAATCATTAATCTAAACACACGACAGTATAAATACGTAATGAAACTGTTAAAGTAACAATTCCTAAAAATACAGAAAGCCCACAGTGTGTGGATGTAGTCGGCAGCAGTAACTGACCGTGGTATAAGTCAATGAGCTGGCGCTCGGTGGGGTCTGGGGCGGCGTTGCTGATGTCCTTGATGAACGAGTCCATGAAGTCCAGCGCGTCTTTAGTGCGAGCGTCCTCGTTAATGATCAGAGCGTCGTTATATTTCTAACACAACACACAAAGGCTGTGTTTAATACTGAGTTTAACACACCATAATCCCCTTCCCCTTCATCATCTTAGGGAATGTTTCAGTAACTTCTACAGAAAGCTAATTTCTGCTCTGTGAGCCGCGTCTTTTTACGGTAATCTGAACTACTGAACTGAACTACTGTGAAAAGGAAAACACACTCAGCTGCGTTTAAACCACTTTATTTCTTTTAGTTCTAGGATTCTAGCACCAATATTGTATACTGCAGTGTTTCTAGCATAAATACATTTACATACATTTGCATTAATAAATAATTCATTAACAAATACTATATTTCATAGCGTTTCCAGCATAAATATTATATTTCGTAGTGTCTGTAACATAAACGTATTTTTGTTCTATTTGTAGCATCAGTATTATATTTCTTAGCATTTCTAGGTTTAGTATTGTAATACGTAGTGTTTCTGGTGTGAGCGTGTGTGTGTGAGCGTGTGTGTGTGAGAGTGTGTGTGAGCGTGTGTGTGTGTGTGTGTGTGTGTAAGACCCACTCTGAGGTGCTCAGTGTAGGTGTATAGTGCTCTGCAGACTTTGCGCTCCTCCTCAGCGTTAGTGAACTGTAGCAGTGTGCAGCGTTTCTGTACATCCACAATCCACTGCTCGTACATCTGACTGCCATAATCACCTCTCTGTACCTGGGACACTGTGCCTAAGACACACACACACACACACATCACACACACATCACACACATCACACACACACACATCACACACACATCACACACATGACACATCACAGAAACGTAACTGTCAAAGATTTAAGTGATTATTTAAGATTATCTACTGTATGTGTGTTCAACACCATCACCTGTGCTTCCACGGGTATCTCTGTGTGTGT
>NC_069725.1:24638566-24646066 GCF_027358585.1 Pangasianodon hypophthalmus | reverse complement strand
CCCCACTCAAGTGGTGATAAGGTCGCGCGATAGTTCCAGCTAGTTTTCTAACCACATTATAGCATTTAGCGTTAAAATATCAAGTCAGTGCTGTGACTGTGCACACAAACAGTCAGAAATCCTCGGGGTCCGTGCTGTCTAAAGTCTGAAGTCTTTTCTACCGGGAACAGATGAATAATTAATGAGGCTCATACAAAGGGTAAGTGTTAAATCAGCTGAAAGGTGATCTGGAGGAAGCGGGTAAGCAACACACACACACACACACACACACAGCAGCACCAACAGTTTAGTTATTGAGAAATGTTACCTTCATCCAGGTAGGTTGTCAAAAATCCCCGGATGTAAGAGGGTCGCAAAAAGTGAGCGATGTAGTGGCTGTAGAGCCGCAGAGACTCCTTCTCCAGCTCGTACATGATCCACTGGACTCTGTTCTGTCTCTCTAATATCTGTGTTCTGTCTCTGCACTGTCTCTGGACTGTCTCTGCTCTGTCACTATACTGTCTCTGCTCTGTCCCTGCTCTGTCTCTGCTCTGTCCCTGGACTCTCCCTCACACACGGATATGTGCAGCACAGGGCACAGCAGCTGACAGAAACGAAAGTGAAAGTAACAGAGTGGCGGTGAAACGAAAGGGAAGTTGGGCACCACAGAGCTCACAGGACGGGAAAGCTGAGAGGACCTGCAGAAAAAAGCTTCAGTGTATTCACTATATCCCTGTTGTGAAGAAGCTCACATCCTGTTCCTGAGAAAGTGTTTATTCTGACTGACACACTGGAGGAGTTACAGTTAAATCCACCCTGAAACACATGACTTACACTGAAGTATCTGTGGTGTGTTCAGGGACTCTGGCACTGGTTTGATGGTTGCTGGTGTATGTTTGGGTATTCCTGTGAGAAGTTAAAGGATGTGTGCTGCTCTGATATCACGGGACATTTGAAAACACTTAACGTCTAAAACGCTGAACGTGGCTTAATATATCAAACCAAATTCAGTATACACCTGCTGATACTCTGTACAGGTGAGCAGATGAACCCAGAATCTGAACACAGCACACAAAGTTTCACGTTAAGCGTTTTCCTCTCACAGAAAACCGGTATAATCATTTTCTATGGGGAAGAAAACGCTTAACATAAAAATATCATCTTTCCACTTGGAGTACGTTGCCGTTGTCTTAGCAGCAGATAGTGTTCATAACAAGAGAACTGTTAAGCCACGTTAAGCTTTTTTCACGTTAAGCTTTTTAGAATGTCTCGATATCACAGACGGACATTGTTAGCACACTTATGATGGCGACTAATAGGAAAAAACATTTAACAATGTCAGCTCTCGCCATTAGCTCCTAAAAACAAAATATTTTCTCACGTACTCTCCATTTTCATGTTCAACGATTATTAATGAAATATCCAGCGTAGAAGCAGTAGCTTGGCTAGACTGTCCGTTAGACGTGATTGAGATGGGAATAAAGTTTATTTAGGTACTGATGTAATGTCATTTATGTGAAGATTTACACATTTCAGTTCACACAAAACTGGTAGCTATTCGCTTTCATTACTTTTAGCTACCTTACTTTCATTCACTCACATCTTACATAACTCTTCCCCAGACTCCAAACCACAGACACTTCCATCAGTCAGAAACTCATGCTTTTTTTGTTTTTTTTTTTATTGTTTGCACCATTTGTGTTGTTCATTTTTCCATTGCATTGTCAGACACAGTCCAGCCCCACACACACACACACACACACACACACACACACACACACACACAGTGTAAGAGGCATGGTGGTTATTAAGGAAGTGGACATTTGCCACAAGTTCCCTGAGTTTCAGACAGACAAGTGTGTATTGTGTAATGTAGATGTGTGTGTGTAGATGTGTGTGGATGTGTGTGTAGATGTGTGTGTTGTGGCACAGCAGGTTATCTTTTATTCACTTGATCACAGACATTATAAATACTAAAATAGTGACAGTAATAATAAAAAAAACATAATGTTTCCTGCACACTTGGCTTAACTTTTAAAATAAACAAAACATGAAAAAGACAAAAAAATTTAAGAAAAAACAAAACAGGTTTGCTAATCAACATGGATCGACAAAGTCTCGTATGAAAATGTGTGTGTGTGTGTGTGTGTGTGTGTGTGTGTGTGTGTAGTTCTATACATCAGGGCTCATCTCTGCACTAACACGAGAGTCCCTCGTCACATCAGCCTGTTCTCTCTCCGCCTCTGATTGGTCCCTGTGATCCACAAGCCCCGCCTCCTGCTGGTCCACGGTAACATTCCCAAGCGTCCCTTGCCCCTCCCCCAACAGACTGTCCTCTAGTTCCAGCAGCCGCGTGTCCGAGAGCGGAGTCGCTGCCCTGCGGCTGTCGTCATCGACTCTCCTGTTTGGCTGCACCACGTCCACCAGGCAGTGCTCCAGGTTCAGCATGTCCAACACACTCGCACCTCGGTTCCTGATATCCGTAATGGAGTCCTGAAAATCGTCTGGACTGTCGTCAACATCCAGAAGCGACTCCTGATAGTCAGCGGTGCGATCGTTAACCTCTGCATCACAAGGCCGAGGGTAACTACTTACCTCTTTAACGCGATCTTTAACCCGATCAGCGTTGTTACTGTGAACCTCTGTATCACCGCGTCCATAATCAGCAGAGCGACAGCTAACGTCTGCAGCGAGGTCTCGATGCTCAGCGGCCTGATCACTAACCTTCTCACCACCACGTCTGTAGTCAGTGGTGTAATCGCCAACCCCCGTAACTTTATCTTTATAATCAGAGGTTTGACTGCTAACACCTGCAGCGCCGTCTTTATATTCCGGCGTACGGCCAGTGAACAACGTTTCACAGTTCTGATCGCTAACGTGATCTTTATAGTCGTTGGTGCAATTTCTGCCGTCTGTAAAACAGTCTTTATCGTCAGCGGTACGATCACTGAACTCAGCAAGACGTTCCTGATAATCAATGGTGTGATCGCTGAAGTCCGTAATGCGCTCGTTGTCGTCAGCGGTGCCATCCTGATAGTCGACGGTGTGATCATTAGCTACGTCGTCTTTGTCATTGTCCGGTAGCCGGTTCCGATAGTCAGCGGTGTGTCTGTTAGCCTGCGTATGACGGTTCTGACCGGTGTGATCGCTGCTGCTGTCGCTGTCTATAGTGATAATAGTAGGCGAGTTCTGCTCTCTCTCTTTTCTCCGATTCCTCCTTTTGCGCCTCCTGTCCCTCGAGTGTGTATCAGAGGCCCGGCGCTCGAAGATGATCTCCACGCTCGGACTTCGTTCCCTCTCCCTCGACTTCCTGCTGCTCCGCCGGCGAGCCGTTCTCTCCAGGTGCCGCGTTTTGTATTTGCGTTTCCCAGCAGGTTTTTCCCGACGTGAACCCGCATCGCTGCTGCTGCTGCTGCTGCGAAGCCAGAGCTCGCGGTCACCGTGGCGATGCCGTGACTCCCGATGAGGAGATCTACTCCTCTCGGTTTCTCTCTCTCTTCTCCTCTTCCTCCTCTTCCTCTTGCGCTCGCCGTCGTGCCCGGGCGAATCCCATGGCGAGAAAGGCTTGGATGATCTGTCTCGTGTAGAAAGGGAACGCGTTTGAACGAGGTCCTCTGAAGATGAGCCGTCTCTTTCGGCGAAAGCGGTGGGGCTCCGCCCTAATAAGTGGTGACCCTGCCTCCTTGGCTCTCGGCAGCTCAACCTCACATGGGATCTGCTGATTTTTACAGAATGTCCACTCTGGGGAGAACTCTCACTACTCGTCTGGGAACGTGACCCTGAAAGCGAGCGTGACGGCTTCCTGAAGCCACGCCTCGGAGTGTGTTCCTTCCTCCTGTGACGCGAGTGCTTCCCAGCATCTTGCTCTCGCGACTGCTCCAGGTTCTCTCCTGTCTCCGTGTGGGAGGTGGAGGGATACGGCTTCGGAGAGAGTGGAGCCTGCTCGTGAGATGGCACCGACGACTCCGCCTTCATTACGGTCTCCGTGGCAGCTGCCTCGTTCCTCCCCTGCTCCTGCTCCTCCTCCTCAGTGGAGTCAGATGAGAGCTGCACGAGTTCTGGAGTCCGTTCAGCCATCGGCTTCACGTAACCCACGATCATACACTCTTCCTCTTCATCGTTGTGTTCCCGCTGTTCCGTGGCTGCGTTGGTTCCTTCTAATTGGTTCCCGTCAGGCTGGACTTCCTCCGTTTGTGGATGGCTGAGGGTGGAGTAGGAGGGGCCTGGAGTCTCGTCGTCCCAGGCGGATTGGCTGAGAGAGATTTCGCTACTAGTTGCCATGGGAACCGGGGGGTGCGCGATCCTGGGGGTTGTCCTCGGTGACATCTGCTTCCTCGCTATCATCGTCGTCCTGTAAAGAGAGAAGGACACAGAACATAAAACATCCATCCGTCCATCTATATCCATCCACAACATCCATCCTTTCACTCACTCATCCATCACTCCATCCATCACCACTCCATCCATCCACACAGCATCCACCCAACATTCCATTCATTCATCCGTCCCCCAGTGATTTATCCAACCATCCTGCCATCCATTCATCCGCCTATCGTACAGCCACTGTTCCATGCATCCATCCATCATTCACACAGCACCCATCCATTTGCCCTTCCACCAATGATTTATCCATCCATCCACCACTCATCCATCATCCACACAACATTCATCCACAATTTCATCCATCCACTAATGATTTATTCATCTATCACTCCATCCTTCCACTCTCTCACTCCATCCTTCCACTCAACCCCCAACATCCATCCATCATCAATCTACTCATCTTCCATCTCTGCATGTTTACACTGTACATAACTTTACATTATAATGCTAAATGTAATAACATCTCCACTCCAAGTGTGTGTGTGTGTGTGAGTGTGTGTGTGTGTGTGTGTGTGAGACAGACCTCTGAGATGTTGATTATGGAGGACTGGGAGCCGCTGTCCTCCTCGTAGCTTGGGGCCGGAGGACACTGCATGGCCTCGATGGAGCGTGCAAAGCTCACCAGCTCGTGCAGGATGTGGTCAGTGCGTGCCAGCAGGAAGGGGCGGAGCTCACTGGGATTGGTTCCCATGACTCGCTCGCGGCGTAGCCATGGCAGCAGCTGTCGCAGGCACGCTGGATCTCGCTGCATCAACGTCGCGTGGTCCAATGCTACGCCATCTATCGAGGAAGCAGAAGGGGCGGGGTCTTGAGCTCTCTGACTCCGCCTCTGCCTGGTCCTCGTTGCTCTGGAACGCCGAGTTCGTGTCGCTGTGCTTTCAGCGTCGTTTTGGCCAGCGGGGGTCGCCGCTATCGCTGCTGCAGTCATTGTAACAGTCGCTGAAGCCGACGTGGTCGCGCTCTGCGTGTTGTCCTCCAGCACCACGAACTCTTTGAAGTCGTTCTCAGCCTTCACCGAGTGGAAGATGGAGCGGAACGGCTGCTTGCACAGCGGACACTCCGCTTTGTTCTTGGCCCACTCGCGGATGCAGCGGAAGCAGAAACGGTGCAGGCAGCGCTCCACAGACGCCACGTTCACAAAGCGGTCCAGGCAGATCGGACACTTCGAGTCCGGGGACGTCTCGGGACGGAGCGGCTGCTGCTGCTGCTGCTGCTGCTGCTGCTGAGACGACTTCACTGAGGCTTTCTCCTTCTTCCTCACACGCAGCTTCATCTTTGTGGGCGCCATCATCTATAAGATCAAATCACACGCCATCACACACATCATCAGCACTTCCATAACGCTAAACATGCAGAACGAGCCGTTAGACGACGTTAGACTTTCAGACTACTTCAGGAATATGGTTTGCAAAGCTAAAGCCGTCAGATAACAACGTTCTCATAAACAATCTCCTTGAGTCATGTTTGTTTTGTTTACAATCAATAGCCAAGAACCACTCTGCTCTTCAGCCAGTCAGAGTTTAACAATCATCACATGACCACCTCAAACAGGAAGTTCCACTCTACAGTAACATGGAGCTGGGACGACTGGATCATCGTTAGTATTTAACTGTGAGAATATTCCTGAGGTGATTTTAACACATTCAGCTTCAGTGTTACTCCCAGACATGAGTATCGCTCTGACTGGATGTTAAAATTTATATTTTTTCACACTAACATGAGGTCTGTAAAGCTGGGATTGAGACACAGGACACTTTTATTGTGTAATGAAATAAACCAGATCCAGCCTGTTTACTTCCCTGATCTACAGCTGACCCATCAGCTTCTTTCCACCATTTTAGCTCAGACTTCATTAATCACTTCACTTCATCTGGAAAAACGACTTTAATTAAACACAGAGCTGTTTTATCTCCTTCACATAAACACTAGAGTTAAAGTGTTTCCTAATAAAAACAAGTTATAGAGCACAAATAAAGTCCTGACCATTTAACGGTTTAAAGATTCACACTGAAAGAAGTGAAACAGCAGGAAAACCGTGACATTTTTTTTTAAAGAATAAAAACATAAACATGGCGAGAATAATTAGACAGGCAAATTGGCAGCTAGCTTGTTAGCTTGTTAGCCTGTTAGCTATCTTACCTCAGACCGCGGCTGCTGCGCGAGCTCCTGCTACAGTAAAGCTTTTAAAAACGCGCTATGACACACATCCATCAAGATCCAAACATTACACTCGTCCCACGATCATCAAATCAAGTTAATAACTTTAATAATGCCATCATTTCGCTTGTTATCCAGTTCTGCCACAGAGCAAAAACCATCGAGGGACCAGCATAAGAAAGCCGGATATCAGAACAAGCGGAACGCGCATGCGCACCCTAGCGGCCAGGAGGTGCAATTACACAAAATCAAATAATAATAATAATAATAATAATAATAATAATAATAATAATAAAGAGCTTCAACATGAAGACTGAATTCAGCACAAAAATATAAAATAATAACATACATAAATAAAACAATATCCTGGTTTATAATTTTTGTTATTTTAAATTGAATGATATTTAATGTTATTTTATTTCCGCCATTGTCTATAAGCTTATTATTATTATTATTATTATTATTATTATTATTATTATTTATTGCATCTTGAATCGAAGTATTTTTTTTTAGATTTTAATTAAATCTACAGTTAACTACGTCATCACAAGTTTAATTTAATTACATTGTATTAATTTTAATACATTTATTTTATTCGATTTTTATGATTGTATTTTTTTTAGTAATGACTAAAGCAGAATTAAGATTAATAATATTTAAAGTTTTCTAAAGTCTATTTTTTAAAACTTAATATTTATTTAATATTTTTAAAAAAAATATATATTATCCACAGTCACGCGTCCACACGGCGGCGCCAAACTTCCGCTTGTTGTTCGGCTTACTTCCGCCCGTTGTCATGGCGACGCGGGTTGCTTGGCTGCAGCTGTGGATTTGTGCAGAGGGACGTTTATGTGAATAATCTGAGATTAAAGTGCAGCGTGTAGCTTTAGAGATGGTGATGTGTGTGAGTCAGCGCTCAGTGGACACAGTGCTGTCAGCTGTGAGTACTGTAGTAGCAGCTAGGCTAACTGTGCTAGCTTA
>NC_069725.1:24618566-24621066 GCF_027358585.1 Pangasianodon hypophthalmus | reverse complement strand
TCAAAATCAATAATGTATGATGTGTGTGTAAAAGTAATGGCACCTCCACAGTCGATCATGTTCAACTCGTCCGGTTTCTCCAGCGGCCAGCAGTCGTACTCGCTGTTATCCAGATCGTGCCATCCCACAACCGCCACGACGGAGAGGAACTGAGGACACGGGAGAAAGAAAGAAAGAAAATTAAATGTCAGGAAGTAGGAAGAAGAAAGCATTGTCTTATTACAAACTATAATAATAATAATAATAATAATAATAATAATAATAATAATAATAATAATGTTTACCAGGTAAGTGCATCCATAACACCTGGATGGATTCATGCTGGAGGAGGAGATGGAGTGATAAAGCTCCGTTCAGGATGAATGCATGTTCATTTAATGTGCAGAGGAACCAGAGACACACTGATGAGGAGAAGAAGGGGGCGGAGCTACAGGAGGAGGACTCAGAGCTGCGCTCTAAATGGCACCTTACTTACTATTCCCTACATTAGAGATTTTAGTGCACTGTGTGTGTGTGTGTGTGTGTAGGTCACAAAAACACCATCATCATCATCACCATCATCATCACTATCATCACCATCATCATCACTATCATCATCACCATCATCACCATCATCATCACTATCATCACCATCATCATCACTATCATCACCATTGTCATTCAATTCAATTTTATTTGTATAGCGCTTTTAACAATGGACATTGTCACAAAGCAGCTTTACAGAAATAAATGGATTCACAAAAATATATTGTAAATATGTGAATTTATCCCTAATGAGTGAGCCAGAGGTGACGGTGGTGAGGAAAAACTCCCTGAGATGATATGAGGAAGAAACCTTGAGAGGAACCAGGCTCAAAAGGGAACCATCCTCATCTGCGTGCAACGGATAGTGCGATTATAAATAAATCCCTTCTATAATTGTGTACTATACGGACAAATAGTGCAGTTGTGCAACCAGGAAATTCATCACAGTTTTTGCAAGAAGTCCAGCTGGTTAAAATCTATCCACCGTCATCATCATCATTATGATCATCACCATCATCATCATCATCACTATCATCGTCATCATCATCATCATCATCATCATCACTATCATCATCATCATCATCACTGTCATCATCATCATCATTATGATCATCACCATCATCATCATCATCACTATCATCGTCATCATCATCACTGTCATCATCATCATCATCACTATCACTATCATCATCATCATCATCACTATCATCACCATCGTCATCACCATCATCATCATCATCATCATCACTATCACTATCATCATGATCATGATCATCATCATCGTCATCATCATCACTATCATCATCATCAACATCACTATCACTATCATCATGATCATGATCATCATCATCACTGTCATCATCATCATCATTACTATCGTCATCATCATCATCGTCATCATCATCATCATTATGATCATCACCATCATCATCACCATCATCACCATCATCATCATCACTATCATCATCATCGCATAAACACCATCATCAGTCCGCTGTGGCCGCGTCCCAAACCACACACCTGACTCCGATGGACACTAAATATTGAGACTGTGGAATTATTTCACTATACATTTGGACATGACTGTAATGTGACTCCCCACTGTGGCGCATTATGTAGTAAATACAGTGTAGTACACACACACACACACACACACACACACACACACACACACACACACACACAGAGAGAGAGAGGGAGAGAGAGAGAGAGAGAGAGAGAGAGAGAATAACAGGTAAACGGTGTTGCACTGCCATCTAGCGGTGGAAAGGGGAACTGTACGCGGGAGAACACTGCCCTCTAGCGGTGAGATAAATAATGAAGCATGCGGTTGTCTGGCCTCAGACTCGCTCTGAGCCGCACAGCAAAGTTGACGCCGCATTTCCAGCATCCAGAATGACTGAAGAATGCAGTGAAGATCATTTCAGAGCGATAATGACACACATCTGAACCATCGGATTAAACCTGGAGACTGAGGTGTGTGTGTGTGTGTGTGTGTGTGTGAAGCAGCTCTGGGTAGGTTTACTTTGCTGCCTAAGTATGTACTCATTTATTTATCTATTTATTTATCCATTCATTAGAGAAGATAATAACTTAGCTAACATGTGGAGACTTTATTTTTAAAGGACTGGTTTTATTTCAGAACACACACTCTCCATTGAATGTAGAACTAAAGCTAGATGAGCAAATCCCAATTTTCTGCCTATTCCCTGTATTAGTGCACTACATAGGACATGAGCTAATAGACTTCTGCTCCCTATGTAGTGCACTAGCGAGCCGTTTGGGATACAGCCGCGGGTTAGCTAGCTCAAACCAAACCTGTTTAACGTTATTTTACTCTTTGGATGGTTGCTAGCTAGCTGGCTAACGTTAGCAAATGTTAGTTAGGATTTATTTATTCATTAATTGGCTTTTTCAGTTCGAGTCTCTAACTGAAGTCAAAACGTTAAGAGGTAAATTAACGTTAGCATCACAA
>NC_069725.1:24603566-24611066 GCF_027358585.1 Pangasianodon hypophthalmus | reverse complement strand
AGAGAGAGACAGTGAGAGAGTGAGACAGTGAGAGAGAGAGAGACAGTGAGAGAGAGAGAGACAGTGAGAGAGAGAGACAGTGAGAGAGTGAGACAGTGAGAGAGAGAGACAATAAGAGAGTGAGACAGTGAGAGAGTGAGACAGTGAGAGAGTGAGACAATAAGAGAGTGAGACAGTGAGAGAGTGAGACAGTGAGAGACAGCGAGAGAGTGAGACAGTGAGAGAGAGAGACAGTGAGAGAGAGAGAGACAGTGAGAGAGAGAGACAGTGAGATTGAGAGTGAAAGAGAGAGTGAGACAGTGAGAGAGAGAGACAGTGAGAGAGTGAGACAGTGAGAGAGAGAGAGACAGTGAGAGAGAGACAGCGAGAGAGAGAGACAGTGAGAGAGAGTGAGACAGTGAGAGAGAGAGAGACAGTGAGAGAGTGAGACAGTGAGATTGAGAGTGAAAGAGAGAGTGAGACAGTGAGAGAGAGACAGTGAGAGAGAGTGAGACAGTGAGAGAGAGAGACAGTGAGAGAGAGAGAGACAGTGAGAGAGTGAGACAGTGAGAGAGAGAGACAGTGAGAGAGTGAGACAGTGAGATTGAGAGTGAAAGAGAGAGTGAGACAGTGAGAGAGAGAGAGAGTGAGACAGTGAGAGAGAGAGAGAGACAGTGAGAGAGAGACAGCGAGAGAGAGAGACAGTGAGAGAGAGTGAGACAGTGAGAGAGAGTGAGACAGTGAGAGAGTGAGACAGTGAGATTGAGAGTGAAAGAGAGAGTGAGACAGTGAGAGAGTGAGACAGTGAGAGAGAGTGAGACAGTGAGAGAGAGAAACAGTGAGAGAGTGAGACAGTGAGAGAGAGTGAGACAGTGAGAGAGTGAGACAGTGAGATTGAGAGTGAAAGAGAGAGTGAGACAGTGAGAGAGTGAGACAGTGAGAGAGAGAGAGACAGCGAGAGAGAGAGACAGTGAGAGAGTGAGACAGTGAGAGAGAGAGAGACAGTGAGAGAGAGAGAGACAGTGAGAGAGTGAGACAGTGAGATTGAGAGTGAAAGAGAGAGTGAGACAGTGAGAGAGTGAGACAGTGAGAGAGAGAGACAGTGAGAGAGTGAGACAGTGAGATTGAGAGTGAAAGAGAGAGTGAGACAGTGAGAGAGAGAGACAGTGAGAGAGTGAGACAGTGAGAGAGAGAGACAGTGAGAGAGTGAGACAGTGAGAGAGAGAGACAATAAGAGAGTGAGACAGTGAGAGAGTGAGACAGTGAGAGACAGCGAGAGAGTGAGACAGTGAGAGAGAGAGACAGTGAGAGAGAGAGAGACAGTGAGAGAGAGACAGTGAGATTGAGAGTGAAAGAGAGAGTGAGACAGTGAGAGAGTGAGACAGTGAGAGAGAGAGACAGTGAGAGAGAGAGACAGTGAGATTGAGAGTGAAAGAGAGAGTGAGACAGTGAGAGAGAGAGACAGTGAGAGAGTGAGACAGTGAGAGAGAGAGAGACAGTGAGAGAGAGACAGCGAGAGAGAGAGACAGTGAGAGAGAGTGAGACAGTGAGAGAGAGAGAGACAGTGAGAGAGTGAGACAGTGAGATTGAGAGTGAAAGAGAGAGTGAGACAGTGAGAGAGTGAGACAGTGAGAGAGAGAGAGACAGCGAGAGAGAGAGACAGTGAGAGAGTGAGACAGTGAGAGAGAGAGAGACAGTGAGAGAGAGAGAGACAGTGAGAGAGTGAGACAGTGAGATTGAGAGTGAAAGAGAGAGTGAGACAGTGAGAGAGTGAGACAGTGAGAGAGAGAGAGAGACAGTGAGAGAGTGAGACAGTGAGAGAGAGAGACAGTGAGAGAGAGACAGTGAGAGAGAGAGACAGTGAGAGAGAGAGAGACAGAGAGAGAGAGAGAGAGACAGTGAGAGAGAGAGAGACAGCG
This sequence comes from Pangasianodon hypophthalmus, assembly GCF_027358585.1. NCBI lineage: Eukaryota > Metazoa > Chordata > Actinopteri > Siluriformes > Pangasiidae > Pangasianodon > Pangasianodon hypophthalmus. Next base: position 24,609,168 of record NC_069725.1, on the reverse strand, counting down.
AGAGAGAGAGACAGTGAGATTGAGAGTGAAAGAGAGAGAGAGACAGTGAGAGAGAGAGACAGTGAGAGAGAGAAACAGTAGGATTAGAGAAAATGTGAAAGCAGCAATGAGGACACAGTGATGAAAATAACTCCGCCCCTCTCCTGGGAGTGACTATTACTGATCAGTGTGTGTGTGTGTGTGTGTGTGTGTGTGTGTGTGTGTTATAAGAGTTGGTGAGCTGTGCTGAAATAATGCTGTCTTTTCATGTAGTTTCTCCATGAAAGAGTGAGGAGAGTGAGTGAGTGAGTGTGTGTGAGTGTGTGTGTGTGTGTGTGTGTGTGTGTGTGGTGTGATTCCTGTGGGATCACTGGCGGTCTCTTATCTAATTAGATACTGTGCTAATTAGACAGCTAAGTTTGGAGAGCTCAGAAACAGGACACTCAGCCCCTCGAGGGTGTAACACACTCGCCCAGTTTGGAAAGTCCTAGATTTGCATTTACGCACACACACACACGCACACTCACACACACACACACACTGCTGCTGCTGCTGCTGGGAGGAGCGAAAGAATATCATGAGGCAGGTAAATGATGTGGATCACTCGCTCGTTTGTGTGTGTGTGTGTGTGTGTGTTCTTTGATCAGGATCATCTCAGAAAGACAGAATGAGAGAGAGAAAGAGAGACAGAGTGAGAGAGACAGTGAAAGAGAAAGAGAGAGAGATATAGACACATACAACAACTTTTTTATGTTGGTGTGTGTATAACTTTTGCTTTTAGTTTCCAGTGCAACAAGGCAAAAACAAATATGACTTCATGGCTCTTACCTAATACACACACACACACACACACACTTGTGGTTGAAGTGGTTTCTTTGGTTTTGCTGTACAATAGGTGCTAATGAGCAGAGCACTTACCCGTGACACCAGTATCATAATCCGAACAGTGATTCTCTCTCTCTCTCTCTCTCTCTCTGTGTGTGTGTGTGTGTGTGTGTGTGTGTGTGTGTGTGTGGACATGAACTCTACAGGAAGACAGATAAAATCTCTGCTATATACCTGATTAAAGCTAGCAATCATATTACAATGCTAATTTTATCTGTGAAGTGACACGTACAGGTTTGTGGATGGTGAGACTTCTGAGGAACTAAAGAGTTCTGGAACCTTCTGAGAAATGAAATACTGTATATCTGACACTCTCTGAGGAACTAAAGAGTTCCTGAACTTTCTCAGGAAATAAAGGGTTTTGGAAACCATCAGAGAAACCAAATGGTTCTGGATCCTTCTGAGAACTTGAGGCGTTGTAGAATCTTCTGAGGACCCAAACAGTACTGGAACCTTCTGAGAAATGAGGTGGTACTGGAACCTTCTGAGGAACTAAAGAGTTCCCGAACCTTATCAAGTGAACTTGTTTCATTAGATTGATGCGTAATGCATAAGATTTCACTGTCTTCCTAAAAATTAATAAATGACTGAATAAATAAATAATGAAAAATAATTGATGGAAGTAAAAATGATTCGTCACTGCATTAAGTTAAATGATAAATTAGTATAATGTCTACAAAAAGTTAAATGAGCATAGAATAATTTCGTGATAATCTCATGAGGACAAATGATTCACTCGTGGTGTACACATGGAGTCATTTAAATGAATCAAACTTTGATATGACTCATTTGATTCAGCAGTGAGCCGGATTTGAACTTTTTTTTAGCCACACTTCTTTGTGCTGTGATGCTCAAGCGAGACTGTCTCTCTCTCTCTCTCTCTCTCTCTCTCTCACACACACACACACACACACACACACGGGTAAATGCTAAATAAGTGCTAAATAAGGCATTTCTTTATTTCCTCATCTTGTGTTATGTCTGAAGTGAGCTTCCTTGTGGTGAGTATCAGTGTGCCATCTATACCGACCCCTATAAATATACAGAACGGGTATGAACACTCATTATGGATGGTATTACATACCCTCTGTGGCATTTCCTTTTCCTCTGTGTGTGTATGTGTGTGTGTGTGTGTGTGAGAGAGAGAGAGAGAGAGAGAGAGAGAGCAGGCAGAAACAAGGTCTTCATTACCATCTGCAGGATTTCTCACACACTGAGACCACAGATGCCACTGATAAGACAAGTAATGGGTTAAAATGACTGCCGAGAGAAAGGAACAATTGTGTGTGTGTGTGTGTGAGTGAGTAAGAGAGAGAGAGAGAGAGAGAGAGAGAGAGAAAGAGAGAGAGAGAAACTGGAAATAGACTCAGTTTTTGAGATGCACTTTGGTGTCATAACTCGTCCTCTTTCTCTTCCAGTAGTGAATAGTTTCGACTCTGACAGCGTTTAGCTAGAAATAAACACTACACATTTCCTTGACACTTTATTTGAAAATATTCCAAAATCAAAACTGATTTCTATTTTGGTGATCTGACCACTTTATTACATAATGTGCTGTTTCTATTATTGACAGTTTTACGTTAATAAAACAAAATTTATATTCAGTATGCAATAAGTAAACTGGAATCCCTGCTGAATCACTGGCGCATAGCCTTCATTTGCATATTCAACCTGATTGACTATTAGTGTTTATGATGCAATAATATGGATTTAAATTTGTGCCGAAAGTATTGAATGTAACTTTTGTGCCAAAAGTGAATGTAACTTTTCAAGAAACGAACAAAAATATACAATGAGAAAGAAGAAAAACACTCTGAAATTGAAAACACTGAACTCTTTGCGCTCTTTGGTAACAGTTTCTAAGCTTCCTCTTCACTAATCATGGTTTATGAGGTTTTCGTTTACAGTCCGCAAAGTTTCCATTCCATTCACAAACCTCTCGTGTGGGCGGGGCTTAACAGCAATTTACTCGACAGCTCCCTGTTTTTGTTCTTTCTCACTGTATATTTTTGTTCGTTTGTACAAATTTAACTCAATACAATAACACTCGTCCATTTAGTACTAACTCAGATGTTCCAGTGACATTTTCATCTCACGCAAATAAATAAATAAATAAAAACACTGCACATTTTCACACTTTGAACAATCTTTACAAAAAATATATATTTTCCTTGAAGGAATTAATTATAAAAAAGTACGCTTGGTGGATGATGGCTATGTTGTTCTCATGTTAGCAAGATTAGCGTTTCTGTCTGTCTGTGAGCTCATAAAAAAAAAAAAAAAAAAAATCAAGCAAATTTATTTGGAATTTTTGGAGCAAATTTAGAATTCCGTATCACAGCCGATATCCCAATCAACATGTCTAATCACAGGTAAATAATCTTTTAAAAAAGACTGTTATAGTCATTTTTTTAACATTAAAATGTTAACCGAAAGTGAAGTTTGGTGTGTAAATGGAACAGTTAATCCTTTTTGCAAATAAAAGGTAGAAAAACAGTCGAGAGAGCAGGAAATATGATAATTTACACCACATCCTGTTTGTTCTGGCTGTGCCTGCAAATCCATCATAATGAAACACCGAGCAAGAACTGAAAACGAAACATTTCACCCAGACAGTGAGGACATAGGCTTCAGGGAAGTGTGTGTGTGTGTGTGTGTGTGTGTGTAATGTTGAACGCAGGAGCTTCAGGAAGTTGCACCTTGTCCTCCTCACGCTCTGCTTTAACAGCACAGTGACACTAGATCATATTTAATTAATTTTTTCCTTTATAAAATACTCACACACACTAAAAAGCACCGTGTGACATCACTTCCTAATCATGTCATGGATGACTTCTGTCTCCTTCCTGATTATCTGATCGAAGCGCACAGAGAAACAGAATCCGGATAATTGGATTATTTTGCAGAATTTTCTTACCGCATTTGACTGAAGGTAACTCGTAACTTTTGACTAAGAAAAATGAAAGAAAAATCCGCCTCAGCTCCGAACTCAGGACGGTCTACTCGACTCTGAGTTCAGCAAGTGACGTCAAATCAACATGGCCGCTCACAGCTGTAGAGTAAACGCTGCAGTGTTTCTTTAGCTTTAAATCAGTTATACTCTATATACGAGTATTAGCTTTAGATCTAGGCTAGCTTAATGCTAACGAAAGACGAACATGGAGGAATCCGTGTTTTTTTCTCTCCACTTTGTAGCTCGAAATCAAAATGATGGAATACTGAACTCCGACTTCCTGGAAATTCCGAGGAAAGTTAATCCTCTTATACAAGTTTTTATTTATTACCCTTTTAATTTTATTTATTAACTTTTTCACAGTGTGCAATGAAACCTTTAGCATTTTTAAAACTAAATAAGTGATTTATTTATTTATTTATTTTATATTTGAAACAGTCCTAAAGTAAATTTCGTACGCATCAAGAATATCACTATATTTTCTTCCAAAATTATATTTTGATTATTAACTTAATGTTTTGAATTTTGTTTTTGTTTATAAGTAATAGAATAGTTGAATATTTATGCTAGTTAGCTAGCTGTGATGTTTAATACAGTAGAATATTTATGCTAGTTAGCTAGCTGTGATGTTTAATACAGTAGAATATTTATGCTAGTTAGCTAGCTGTGATGTTTAATACAGTAGAATATTTATGCTAACTGCTGCCTCAGGTGCGCTTGACTGACAGCTAGTCACGTGACTGTGACGTATGAAAGGTGTATATGATGTACTGCATGGCTGAGAGTATCACTGCACTGTGCTTTCCGCCTTCTCGTGCCTTCTCCAGGGAAAAGCAAAACACCGTGAAGGGTCTGAGGTTTATGTGACGTTATCGGTCACGTGACACCGGTGCACCCTCACCTGAAATGCGGACAGTTTGCACGTGAGCTGATATCGTGCTCGTGCAGCAAAGCTCAAAACAGAGAAAGCGACTCGGTGCGCGCGTGAAGACAGCGTTTGAAGCGAGAGACAACCGGAAAGTCAAACCGGAAACACAAACAAATAAACAAATAAACAAACATCGCGAGGCACCTGGAAGGTGAGGTGAGGTGAGGTGAGCGCGCGCGCTGAGGTTTTCTTTCGGAGTTTATCAAAAGTCTCTAAAGTGTTAAATCCCTCCATCACCTTCCTCAGAGTCAGCAGTGAGAGGAAGAATGAAACACTGTGTGTGTGTGTGTGTGTGTGTGTGTGTGTGTGTGTGAGAAGTGGAGTCACTCTTCTCACCCCGGAGTTGATTATTTTCCTATAACAGCACGTCCCTGAGTGTTTTATTTCTCTTACCTTTTTTTTTTTAAAGAACGACACGCCATACTTTTTATCCATTTATAGTTACAGTGAAACGAGTTAGTTCCTGTTGTCACTTACGTTATAGCAGCTATAAACACTCGTTCCCTCACCAGCCTCTTTATTCTCTCTCTTCGAGTTAATAAGATAAATAATCGCAGCTTGTTCCGCATGTTAGTGAGAAACCGCAAAGAAGCGTAAACTCCTCTGTCCTGAAGATGTCGGAAAACTTACAGTTCCAGCTTTACCTCTGACTGTTACAAAGCGCTGACACTGGAGACTCCTTCCATACACGTTACATAAACACTTTTCTCCTTACAGAAAACTTCACCACATCAACGATTTTTTAAAATGTGGAGCGTCGGCTGTACGAGACACTTCTGACCAATCAGAAGCCACGATTCAAAGGCAGAGTGTTAAAGATTTGTTTAGTTTTATTTCTCAAACTGTGCTTCTGCTGT
>NC_069725.1:24593566-24596066 GCF_027358585.1 Pangasianodon hypophthalmus | reverse complement strand
TGGTGAAGAGAGCGGTGATGGAGGGTGGTGAAGAGAGCGGTGATGGAGCGCGGTGATGGAGGGTGGTGAAGAGAGCGGTGATGGAGGGTGGTGAAGAGAGCGGTGATGGAGGGTGGTGAAGAGAGCGGTGATGGAGCGCGGTGATGGAGGGCGGTGATGAGGGCGGTGATGAGAGCGGTGATGGAGAGCGGTGATGGAGGGTGGTGAAGAGAGCGGTGATGGAGGGTGGTGAAGAGAGCGGTGATGGAGGGTGGTGATGAGAGCGGTGATGGAGCGCGGTGATGGAGAGCGGTGATGGAGGGTGGTGAAGAGAGCGGTGATGGAGAGCGGTGATGGAGGGCGGTGAAGAGAGCGGTGATGGAGGGTGGTGAAGAGAGCGGTGATGGAGGGTGGTGAAGAGAGCGGTGATGGAGAGCGGTGATGGAGGCGGTGATGGAGAGCGGTGATGGAGGGCGGTGAAGAGAGCGGTGATGGAGAGCGGTGATGGAGGGTGGTGATGGGAGCGGTGATGGAGGGTGGTGATGGGAGCGGTGATGGAGGGCGGTGAAGAGAGCGGTGATGGAGGGCGGTGAAGAGAGCGGTGATGGAGGGCGGTGATGAGAGCGGTGATGGAGCGCGGTGATGGAGGCGGTGATGGAGAGCGGTGATGAGGGCGGTGATTAGAGCGGTGATGGAGAGCGGTGATGGAGGGTGGTGATGGGAGCGGTGATAGAGGGCGGTGAAGAGAGCGGTGATGGAGGGCGGTGATGAGAGCGGTGATGGAGCGCGGTGGTGGAGGGTGGTGAAGAGAGCGGTGATGGAGAGCGGTGAAGAGAGCGGTGATGGAGCGCGGTGGTGGAGGGTGGTGAAGAGAGCGGTGATGGAGAGCGGTGATGGAGAGCGGTGATGGAGGGTGGTGAAGAGAGCGGTGATGGAGGGCGGTGATGAGAGCGGTGATGGAGGGCGGTGAAGAGAGCGGTGATGGAGGGCGGTGAAGAGAGCGGTGATGGAGGGCGGTGAAGAGAGCGGTGATGGAGGGCGGTGATGAGAGCGGTGATGGAGCGCGGTGATGGAGGCGGTGATGGAGAGCGGTGATGAGGGCGGTGATTAGAGCGGTGATGGAGAGCGGTGATGGAGGGTGGTGATGGGAGCGGTGATAGAGGGCGGTGAAGAGAGCGGTGATGGAGTGCTTCGTCGTTTCCCCACCACAGAGCGACCCAGCGGTGATGGAGGGCGGTGATGAGAGCGGTGATGGAGCGCGGTGGTGGAGGGTGGTGAAGAGAGCGGTGATGGAGAGCGGTGAAGAGAGCGGTGATGGAGCGCGGTGGTGGAGGGTGGTGAAGAGAGCGGTGATGGAGAGCGGTGGTGGAGGGTGGTGAAGAGAGCGGTGATGGAGAGCGGTGATGGAGGGCGGTGATTAGAGCGGTGATGGAGAGCGGTGATGGAGCGCAGTGATGGAGCGCAGTGATGGAGCGCGGTGATCAGTGCTGTAGGTGGAGCTGAACTCCATCACTGAACGGACGACTCAGGAAGCTCTGCTGAATAATTATGTGATATCAAATGTTTTTTGTTTGTTTGTCTGTTTATTTATTTATTTATTTGTCTGTCTCTGTTGCTTGTTTATTTGTTTGCTAGCTTGTTCATTGGTCACTTGTTATAACTTCATGAATCATCTAATATCTGATGGTTTCAGTTTGATGCTTTAAAGGCTTTAAGATTGTGAAACTGCAGAATGAAGACAGAAGCTTCCAGAAGCGAAGGCGTTTCACTGTTCAGCTCCATTTAGAAAATAAAAACAAACAGCTTTTCATTTCATTCAAACAGTTTTTCACACAAAGCTGAATAAATGTCTAGTAATAAAGACTTAACGTTGTGTTTGTGTTTAACGTAGTATTAGTGTTTGATAGCTAGTGACGGATTGTGTTGTTGTTGTGTGTGTGTGTGTGTGTGTGTGTGTGTGTGTGTGTGTGTCTTCACTCGGTTTGCTGTGTCAGGAAATTCTTCATGTCCTCACACGGTCCTACTGACTGTCTACTGCACATCTGGGCCCCATTACAACTCTGTGCGTGCGCGTGTGTGTGTGTGTGTGCGCGTGTGTGTGTGCGTGTGTGTGTTAATGTCTTAAAGCAGAGTTTAAACACAGATAACCCTTCATTAGACAGGCGTGTCCCCACTTGTTTAATGCTTTTAGTCATCCAACCAGCGAGGAAAGAAAATGTTGCCTGTGGGAGCTGCTAATCTCTCTGTCTCTCTCTCTGTCTGTCTCTCTCTCTGTCTCTCTCTCTCTGTCTGTCTCTCTCTCTGTCTGTCTCTCTCTCTGTCTCTCTCTCTCTGTCTGTCTCTCTCTCTGTCTCTCTCTCTCTGTCTGTCTCTCTGTCTCTCTCTCTGTCTCTCTCTCTCTGTCTGTCTCTCTGTCTGTCTCTCTCTCTGTCTGTCTCTCTGTCTGTCTCTCTCTCTCTTTCTCTCTCTGTCTCTCTCTGTCTCTCTCTCTGTCTGTCTCTCTCTGTCTCTTCATATCTGT
>NC_069725.1:24573566-24581066 GCF_027358585.1 Pangasianodon hypophthalmus | reverse complement strand
CATGAGCAAGTCAGACTCTTTACAGCATGATGGAGAGATAACGAGAGAGAGAGAGAGAGAGAGAGACAGACAGGAAGAGAGAGAGACAGAAAGAGAGAGAGAGACAGAGAGACAGACAGAGAGCGAGGGAGAGATAGAGAGAGAGAGGGAGAGAGAGAGAGAGACAGAGGAAGGGAGAGACAGACAGAAAGAGAGAGAGAGAGAGAGAGGGAGATGGATTACTTCAGCGTGACTGAGTTTCTCCTCATCCCTCCGTTTTTTTCCCCTCATGTCTCTGTTTCAGTTTGTGTGTTTGTGTTTGTGTGTGTGTGTGTGTGTGTGTGTGTGTGTGAGAGAGAGAGAGAGAGAGAGAGAGAGAGAGTTAATCACATTCGTTATGGATATGCAGCAGCTTCTCTATGTAAAATGCACATTGTCATGGAGACATCAAGATCAAGATGAGTACGAGTGTGTGTGTGTGTGTGTGTGTGTGTGTGTGTGTGTAGGAGGTCGTCTCAGCTTGATGATATCATCCTGTCTCAGTGTGTTTAGCCTGCTGCAGAAGATACATCACTGGATCAATGGAGTGTGTGTAAGTGTGTGTAAGTGTGTGTGTGTGTTATTTTATTTTATTTTTTTTAATGTTGTGTCTGTGTGGTTTAAAGTTGTGCCTGACTTTGATGTTTATCATCACAGATATTTTTAGTACAGAGTTTAGTATTCAGAAGTTGTTGTGTGCATCTGGAGAGTGGATGTGTGTGTGTGTGTTTGTGAGTATACATGTGTGATAACACACTCTCTCATTTTAAGGCTTAAGACACAATCAGAGAACACACACACACACACACCCATCTGTATGAAAACACACTGAATACGAGACTTAAATATTAATTAAGGCTAAATAAAATTCTCCTGACGCTCTTATCTACTCTGCGTACTGAGCCTCATTTATCTTTTAGTAAAGTCGTGCGTAAAAGTTTGCGTAAGCCAAACTGAACTTTCTAAATTTTCTACACCGAATTTTCCGCCAGATTTACAAAATTTTCGAAAATGTTGATTTTGCGTAAGTTGATCAGCTGTAATATGCAAAGTGCGGTCCTGATGCAGCTCATTTGCATATAGTGACGCCCACAAAACTCCATAAAAGGTAAAGTGCACAGACAGCTGGGAGCAGGAAATGAGCGATCAGGGTAAAGACTGAGAAACAGAAGCAGAAGATATTTTGACTCACTTCTATGCAAATAAAAATCTTAATAATATATAGTATATAATAATAATAATAATAATAAGCGAGCGTTAAATCCTCCGTCAGCTGAGGCGTTTGTTTACGGCTTACGGCTCTGCGCAGACAGAGCGGCCCGTCCTCCGCTTATACACCGCCGTTTCTTTAGTCATAGTTTCATGATTAGGTTTATTTGTCTTAGTTTATGGGTTTGTGTTGGCTCGCTGTCTTTATTTATTTAACATTTTAAATGCCTGGTTTTGAGTAAATGTTGTGGATGGAGCTCTGAGTCCCTGAGCGAGTGAACTAGCGTGAGGATGTGTTTCTGATCGAGACTCTAAAGCTCTTCTATCAGTCGCTCTGGATAAGGGCGTCTGCTAAACGCTGCAAACGTCATAAACACAAACAGTTTAAACTCCACAGAATATTCCAGAGAGAAAAGTGCAGGAATCCGTGCAGATTACAGGATCTGAAGTCGATCAGGTCGAGGTTTACGTTAGTGAGTCTCCTTATGTGTAGATTTACACTCACTCAGGAGCACCAGTAGGATACAAGCGTTTATCTGAATTTATGGGATTTTCATGAATACAAAATTTCTTGTAAATGCTCCTACGAACAATTTATGAATAAATCCTTTCGTATCCAGCTTGATACATTCAATTTTCAGTTCAGTTTTTATTTGTATAGCGCTTTTACCAGTGGACTTTTACCAGTGGACTTTTAACAGTGGACTTTTAACAGTGGACTTTTAACAGTGGACATTATCACAAAGCTGCTTTACAGAGAGAATTTATCCCTAGGGCTAGGGTTAGGGTTAGATAAGGCTCATTATTTCTTTAATGCACAGTTAATTATTAAATATTGTTCATTTTGTGTGTTTTTGTAATATAATAAAACACTTTCAAGTGTGTATCCTCAATCTAAATCCTCTGTCACCTCTGTCCTCGATTGCTCTGAGTGCATTCAAACAATTAATACTTCCTTAAAGATGGTGGACTTTGATCGAGTCACAGGATCCTTCTCCTCTCTCTCTCTCTCTCTCTCTCTCTCTCTCTCTCTCTCTCTCTTTTTTTTCTCTCGCATGTTGAGAAGGTAAAGTAGATTAAAGGTGCAATAGTAGATTTTTTTTAAATTCTTACTAGTATAAATAACCTATAAGTATAAATAATATCTAGAACATGATAAAAAATACTGGTTTAAGGCACGACCTCAGCACAAGTGTATTACGTGGCTGAGAAAACCCATGGAAAGTTTTACAGTTGTTACGGTTGTAAAGATGTTCCAGAAAGCTTGTTTGTGTTTATGTACGTCTCTTGTCAGCCATTTTATAAACCCAGTGTGAGTCTGAAATCGGCAAACATCCAGCTCAGCCACAAAAAAGCAAAAAAATCAGTCTGTGCTTCAAAAAACTTGACAAACGTCTAAAAACCAGAATAAACACCAGCAGCGCTTTTCCAAGATGGAATCCTTTACTACTGCTGATGAACAGGAAATGAAGCTGGACGCAGAATTAGTGACGTTGCTCCTGGACAGGAACATAAACACAATCTGTATAAAGTTTTTGTCTGTTTAAATTTACCGACTTTACATAATGTTTGATTTTTTTTTTTTGTTACAAAGAAAAACATGAGAGCGACTGCACCTGTGATCAGCTGCATAAACCATGGAGTCGAATTTTGCGTGTTTATAGATTACGGCGTGAATTTCTGAGCGCTTATGAGAGCTGTTGCTAATGCTAACTATTGAAATAACGTAGGTTCTGGGGGCGGAGCTTGGTCTCCATGTTTGGGAATAAGGGGGCGGGCTCAAGGAGTGGAAAAAAAAAATAATAATTTAGTCTTATTCAACTTCGCCTGTTTACTGTTTAGTGACCAAATTTTGACATCTTACGTAATGCAGCTTTAAAAGACGTGTGTGTGTGTGTGTGTGTGTGTGTGTGTGTGTGTGTGGACTCGTTTGATGTGTATAATGGTTGTAGAAAAAGACAGACAAAAGAACAGAGAGAGAGAGAGAGAGAGAGAAAGTGTCTTTTGTTCTTCACTCGGCAGGTTTGAGTTTGTGGTCGATGCGACTGTACACACACACACCGATACGCTGCTAAAGCATCAAGCCAGTAACGTGACCGAATACAATAATTAATAATTAACACTAAAAATTAAATTATTTATTTTTGTGGAAGAAGATCGTGTGCATCCGAGCTGAAAGTGACGGAGAGAATCATTAAAGATTTAAAAGAATCTTTAAAAAAAAAAAACAGCTCTTAAAAGTGATAAATAAAAAAGCTACAGAGAAAAAGAAGGAGAGGAGGATAAAAGGAGGAAAGAAGAAGAGGAGAGAGAGAGAGAGAGAGAGAGAGAGAGAGAGAGAGAAAAAAACAACAGAATGAAATAATTAAAAAAAAAATATTGGAATGAAACGAGACAGATGGAGAGAAAGAGAAATTTAAATCCGAGGAAAAATGAATAAAGGAAAATGAATAGAAATAAAGAGAACAGAAAAACAGATTATAATGAGTGTGTGTTAGGATTGGGACACGTGTGTGTGTGTGTGTGTGTGTGTGAGTGAGTGTGTTGAGGGTTTTAGATGATCTCTGCGGTAAACAACAGACAGAAAGGAAAAATAGAGCAGCTGCATCATTTTCTTTTATCCCTTCATCCTTTTATCCCTCTGTGTCAGAAAGCAGCACACACACACACACACACACACACGCACACACACACACACACACACACAGTTTCGTAATCGCTGCATAATCCAAACTCATAACACACTGTATATCACTGATAATCTGATTATTATCTGATTTCAGCAGATAAATGATTAAACCCATGATCATGTGATCATGTACACTGTGATGTCATAAATCTGATTAAAGCTGTTTTTCAGACGCCTGGATTTTAGCTAATAATCTGATTATTCAGCTTGTGTGTATTGTTAAACTTATCTGAGCAACAACACCAATAAACAAATAAATAAATAGACATCTTTGTTATTATGGAAGCGTGTTTACTGCTTATAATGTAACGTTAGGTGATTATGTGCTACGTGATATTCTCTCACAATCACTCGCTAGCGTCTTAGAAGGTGTTACGTTAGCTAGCTTACGATGATGTTCACGCACAGTCGCTCGCTCCTTAGCTTATACACACGCATGGCATTTTAATCAGCCTCTTGTAGTGAAAAAGATGCTAACTAATGCAGCTACTTAACTGATAACAAGGGCTAGTTTGCAGATTACACACAGCCTGCCAGGTGATTAGCTAGCTAGTTAACAAACACAATGACGTCTGATTAGCTACAAAAAAATAATGCTAGCATGCTACATGATATTCACTGACAGTCGCTTGCTAGCTTCTTAGCTAATATACTGCACGGCATGTTTTTTTTTTATACAGAGTTAGCTCTTGTAGGGAAATTTGAGCTAGTTAGCATTAGCTAGCTGAATGTAACCATGTAACCATGGAAACCGCTTCAAATAATCTATGTTGAATATCTCTGTACATTGTATAACAGACCCGTGGCACACATTTGGCTGATATTTTTTTTTTTTTTTTTTTTATGTTTCTGATTTATTTGCTTTATTTGTTTTTACTTCCGTGTGTGTGTGTGTGTGTGTGTGTGTGTGTGTGTGTGTGTAATAAGTGTTTAGGGTTTGTATCTGTGTACACTACAGAGTGCAGCAAGTTTAACATTAACACTCGCTCACTCAGAGAAATAAAGCTCAGAGCTTAGAGCTCTAATTGGTTTGGTTTGTAAAGATCAGAGTGAACATGATCTCTCACACACACACACACACACACACACACGGGCACACCTACAGTGTGCAGGGTTTACAATTACCTGAGTCTGAACAAGTCCATGTGGCTTTTTAAGCTCAACCACACGTCAGGGTGTGTGTGTGTGTGTGTGTGTGTGTGTGTGTGTGTGTGTGTATATGTGTGTGTGAGTGAGAGAGAAAGAGAGAGAGAGACAGAAGCACTTGATTGGCTGTCAGCCGGTTACTCCTGTGGAGGTCCTGAGGGATGCCAATACTTTTGTGCAGAGTGACAGATGGACTACAGTCTGAAATTATATACTACATACTATACTATATTATATTACCAAATTATATACTGTATTATATGTATATATATAAACTGATAAGTGAGTGAGTGGAGAGAGAGAGAGAGAGAGAGACAGACAGACACAGAGAGAGAGAGAGAAAGAAAGACAGAAGAAGATGGACTGACAGAGAGAGAGAGACAGAGAGAGAGAGACAGAGAGGGGAAAAAGTGACACACAGAGAGAGACAGTGAGGTGAATTGTGGTGTTTTCTCTGTGTAACTGTGTGTTATTTATTTGAATGTGTGCAGATTATACTGAACACACACACTCACACACACACACACACACTCACACACACACAGTCACTCACACAGAACACACACACAGAGGTCTCTTTCTCACAGAGCGAAACGTCTCCATTTACACTGTTAATCCGACCATTAAACCCTCTCTCTTTCAGCCTGTGTGTGTGTGTGTGTGTGTGTGTGTGTGTGTGTTCTGCTCATTTGCCTGCAGAAATCGGGAAAGTCTAGACTGTGAGGCACCTGAAGGGCATAACAGAGCTTTCATTTACACACACACACACACACGCACACGCACACGCACACTTAGCAGCTCGTATATGTATAATGAATAAATTTATATGAAGGTAGGATGTGTGGATTGGGACACGCCCACAGTGGAATGATGATGGTGTTTATGTGCACTATATAGTGAAGGGGGCATGTGGTTTGGGACACGCCCACAGTGGACTGATGATGGTGTTTATGTGCACTATATAGTGAAGGGGGCGTGTGGTTTGGGACACGCCCACAGTGGACTGATGATGGTGTTTATGTGCACTATATAGTGAAGGGGGCGTGTGGTTTGGGACATGCCCACAGTGGACTGATGATGGTGTTTATGTGCACTATATAGTGAATAGGGTGTGTGGTTTGGGACACGCCCACAGTGGAGTGATGATGGTGTTTATGTGCACTATATAGTGAATAGGGAGTGTGGATTGGGACACGCCCACAGTGGACTGATGATGGTGTTTATGTGCACTATATAGTGAATAGGGAGTGTGGATTGGGACACGCCCACAGTGGACTGATGATGGTGTTTATGTGCACTATATAGTGAATAGGGAGTGTGGATTGGGACACGCCCACAGTGGAGTGATGATGGTGTTTATGTGCACTATATAGTGAATAGGGTGTGTGGTTTGGGACACGCCCACAGTGGAGTGATGATGGTGTTTATGTGCACTATATAGTGAATAGGGAGTGTGGATTGGGACACACCCACAGTGGACTGATGATGGTGTTTATGTGCACTATATAGTGAAGGGGGCATGTGTGGTTTGGGACACGCCCACAGTGGACTGATGATGGTGTTTTCTTTCTGTCTGTTTCAGAAGAGTTCCTGTTCTCCCCTGATGTCTTACCCCCACTGCCGGAGGTCCCCGTTCTCGAAGGGGCGGTGCTAAGCCGAGGGGCCTTCCGAAACCCCGCCCTCAGTCACTGCTCCTCCCACAGCATGGATTCCGCCCAGTGCAACGACCGGCCTGTCAGCTACACCTCCACCTCCTCCTCCGCCTCCTCGTCACGGGACAGCCACTGCTCAGCCGTGTTAGGCTCCGCCCCTGAGCGGGACCGAGATTCTGGGGCGATCCGACTGGAGCTCGTCCCCGCCCGTCAGCTGGAGGAGGCGGAGCCACCTGCGCCGACCAGTCAGGATGAGGAGCGTAAAGTGGCCTACGTGGATCATGTGGTGCAGGAAATTCTGGAGACGGAGAGGACATACGTCCAGGACCTGCAGAGCATCGTTCAGGTGAGACAGGGAGTGTGGGTGGGGGTGTGTGTGGGTGTGTGTGGGTGGGGGTGGGTGTGTGTGGGTGTGTGGGGGTGGGGGTGGGTGGGGGTGGGTGGGTGTGTGTGTGTGTGGGTATGTGTGGGCGTGTGTGTGTGTGGGTGTGTGTTGTGCTATTGCAGGGTTCACTGAGGTGATTTCTGTGTATTTAGTGCTCAATGTGATTAAGGTGTGTGTGAGTGTATAAGTTACTGCATGTGTATACCTGAAAGACTGTGTGTGTGTGTGTGTGTGTGTGTGTGTGTGAGGTAAAGTGCACATATCCAGGTCATGACCCACAGGAAGGATAAATGAAGCACTTCCTCCCCCTTTCTCTCTCTTACTGAAGTGAGAACAGAAACATTTGGTAACAGGAACACCCTTACTCCACACCCACACACACACACACACACACACACACA
>NC_069725.1:24521066-24566066 GCF_027358585.1 Pangasianodon hypophthalmus | reverse complement strand
GAGAACGTTCTTCCTCTTTGACAAACTCCTCCTCATCACCAAGAAACGAGAAGAGACCTACGCCTACAAGGCACACATACTGGTAACACACACACACACACACACACACACACACACACACACACACTCTTAAATATATTCTACATATAGATCTTGAATGATTGTAACTGTCGCACTTATTTCCGTCTCTCTGCAGTGCTGTAATCTGATGCTGGTCGAGGTCATTCCTAAGGAGCCGCTGAGCTTCAGTGTGTTCCACTATAAAAACCCCAAACTGCAGCACACAGTGCAGGTACACACACACACACACACACACACACACACACACACACACACACACAGACAGGCATGTTGGGGCTCCTGTGTACAGGGTGTGGTGTTACTGGGCCAAAGTTCAGGGCTCCGATCCATCCATCAAAACACCTCCCTCAGGCACGACATTCCAGTGTGTGCGTGTGTGTGCGTGTGTGTGTGTGCGTGTGTGTGTGTGCGTGTGTGTGTGTGCGTGTGTGTGTGTGTGTGCGTGTGTGTATAAACCCACCCTGAGGTCAGCTCTGTTACAGCGGACCTGCAGGTCTGAACTTGACAGCTTAAAAACATCAGTGTGAGTGTGAAATCTGTCACGTTAGAAAACTGATATATGAGCATGGCTTTCAATTTCTGTCATTAATTAATATTTATTATTAAATAATATTACAAGTTTGTAACAAACATCTGGTTTTGGTTGACTTGCTGGGTGTGTGTTGTATTTTCAGGCCATTTCGTATGGTGTTATTTTTTGGTCAAAAGTCAGTGATTCATTTTCATTAATTTTGTGAATCACATTAAAAAAAAAAAATCTTAATTAGATTCGTAAAAGTGACCTAATTTCCAGATCTAAAGTAATTGAGTGTTAGTCATATTACAAGTCCCAGTTTATAAATTTACTCAAGTTTATGTCGCAGAAACTAAAATTGACGTGCTTAAAATTAATTTAAAATTAATTATAAAGTAAAATGCATTCACTTTACTTTTTAAGTATTAAAATCCTAACCAATTTAATTATTCATTTACTTAAAGTAAATAATTTAAATATTGTATTACATAAATTATGTAAAATTTAAATGTGATTTTACATAATTTTACATAAATTACAATTACTAATTAATTAAACCTTTATTGATATTTTTAAAAATAATTTTATGTTGTCTTAGCACTGAATTTCTTTGTGCATTCTCTGTATGTCAGCATATAAATATAATATATAGAGTACGGTCACTTTTTATGTTACGTACTGTACATGTGCAATATAAATATAAATCCTGAAGGTTCACGTAAACGCTGTTTATCTTCCGTTTGTAGGCCAAGTCCCAGCAGGACAAGCGAACGTGGATCCAGCACCTGAAGAGGCTCATTCTCGAGAACCATCCGGCAAAAATCCCAGCCAAGGTCAGGACACGTAACAAAACACTCGCACAAAACATTCACGTATTTTGTTTTGTCCATCCTGGTACCATATCATCTCGAGATCCAAACTTATGAAGCTAATATTAGCCACAATGCCACCAACCAGGAACTTTAGCTTCAGAACGAGCTTTCTCTAAAACGGTTTGTGCTCATGAGTGGTGTCAGTTTAGAGCAATAAACTACACTCCTGGGCAAAAAAATGGGACAAGCACAAAATGGCAAATAAGCTAGAAACAGGGAAAATCACTTCTATAGTCTTCTTGTACGCAAAGGTAAAATCATGATAATGATTAAAATGTTTGATGTAAAATTCAAACTAACACGTCTGGGTGTACAAAGTTTTCCAAAATTATCTTCTGGGATTTTTTTTGTTCTTAAAAGATTAGTTGTAATAAGACTATAGAAGTGAATGTCCCCGTTTCTAGCTTTTCCCCAAACAGCAAAAGGAAACCAGCAAATGGAGGCACAGGAGCTCTCAGGAGTGCATCTGTTTCATTCCTGCTCATTTCCTGACCAATGATTTGTTCTTAAGACCATTAAAAGCTTAATATTTTTGCCATTTTTTTTGGCCTGTTGGCCTGTTTTTTTGTTTTTTTTTTGCCCAGGAGTGTATAAACTTTTAAAATTAATTTAAAGTATGAAAGAAAAGTACAAGATTTTAGTTCCCGATGGTAAATTAGTGCCACTTTCACCAAGGAACCAAGGAACGTAGGATGACATTTGCTTGCGCTAGCTAATAACAGCTTTATTACTAATCTCTCAAATGTTAGCACGATAATAAAAAACTAGCATGATAATAACTCTGTCCTTACACATTAGCTCAATATTAATAGCTAGCTCTCACCAAACAAATACAAACTGCCGTGATAAACACTAAGTGTACGCAGCAGCAGATAGATCACAGATCAGCTTCTTGAAGCTGCCTGGTGCTAAAAATGTACCTTATGATTTTACAAATATGCAATTGTTGTGAAACGTAGTAATGTTTGAAAATGTAGGGAGTAGAAAGGAAAGAGATTTGTGCTAAAAGTAAGTAAAAGTCAAGACTTAAGTACAAGAACAATATAATTGTACTTTTTTATTTTTACCAAGTTGTTAATATGGTTACATAAATAACTTGTTTGGGGCTACTGATGTAACAACACTTTTAATGTACCACTTTTGCAGATATATAAATATATTAAACAATATAAAGAGAGAGACTTTTTGCCTTGTATCTGGTAATTGAAAGTAGAACTAAATCCAAGCCAAGAGTTGAGCAGTTAAGACCTTGTTCAAGGTCAGGGGCTCTCAGGCAGCCCTGGGATTTAAACTCACAACCTTCCAGTCTTCAGTTCAGAACTTTACTGTAATTGTTGAGAATTTGGGCAAAGGTGTCATTAACATAGTTTTAGTGCAGAGCTTTTCACTTCTCACTGCTCACCCAGTTGATGTGACCTGATTCCTGAAATAAATTTAGGGCTTCAAAAGAAGCTCTTCTAAATGAATTTGTCCCCTGACGTAAACGATGTCCTCTAAAACTAAAAAAAAAAAAAAGTACATCATGCCCTCAAAACCGCATCACAGGGGCTAGTTTCCAGGCTACAGACTAATCTTAGCATTAGACCGATGAGTATTTTTAACAGTGAATCACTTTGACCCTGTAAATGGGAAGAAATTAAAAGTAACCGGATGTTATTTCTTTTTGCAGGCCAAGCAGGCCATTCTGGACATGGATGTGCGTAAGTATAACCTTGACTATTCCTACTATTGTAATAATTCTGCAGTTGTTCCTGCATCATTAGTTTTCTAGCACCAGTGCTATAGACAAACATCACAAAACTAACCTTCCATTGGGGTTCATCTGTTCAATTGGATGTTCGGTTGGATGGATGGTTGGACGGATGGATGGTTGGACAGATGGATGGATGTATTTTTTTTTGTAGTGTAACGTTTGTTCATCTTCAATCCCTGTAGACCAGTGTAGCCCTGAGGGCCAGAACAGAATCAACCTTAAAGAAGGTCCTTCCCCCAGAAGAGCACGCAGGAAGACAGGTATGATTCACAGGAAGTTGAATAACCAGCTTTCTTTCCATTATGAATTTAGTCTAAATAACTTTTATCCTTTGCCTCTTTTCCCAGAACCCTTGTCCAAACTGCTCAAAAACAAACATGCAAGTAAGTAGGACTCCAAATGTGAAAACTGTAAAGCTTATGGTATCTTGGCATCTGACATGTTTATTGAGTGAATTCTATTTTCTAATTTTTTTTAACAGTATCCAGTCCAGATATTCAGAAGGTATGTTCCCTTTTCTCTTTTTTGAAACATGTATAAAATGATAAAACTCAAGCTTTTGGCAAAAAGTATAATAAAATTATCAAATAGAAGCAAGGAGTGTGATTTATTATCTTTTGTTTTCTGGATCCCTTACAGAGAAGCAGTTTTGGCGCAACCCTTCTGTCTCCTGTAGTCCACTTGGGCACCATTGGTCGATCCCGCAGTCTTGTTAGCCAATCACAGGAGTCACTGGACCCTGGTGACCATGGCGACCACAGTGACATAGATGAGGGGTTACATCCACAGGATGCTGATGATGAAGATGACAGTGGATTGGTGAGTCCTACTTCGACCTGTAATCTTCAACCCTCAAAACAGGTGGATTATGTGTAGCCTTAATCTTTTAAAAATAAACAGTAAATATGGCTTGTTTATAATTTGCCCCCTAAGTGATCTGGACCGACCAATTGTCCCAAAAGTAACATGCTAATTTTAAAAATGTTGTGATTGTTGCAGTATGATCAATAGCTTTGATATCTGTTTTTGTTTTACCCATTTTGGGGGTTTTTACTGGAAATCCAGCCCTAATCTTGTGCAAAATCTTGTGGATGCTTAGAGCTCTGGAGGTAAGCTACGTGTACCTGGAAAGAATAGCAGGAAAAGGCTGAACGCCCAGGTGTCGGTGGACAGCATCGACCATTGGAAGAACCACAGCCTTGACCATATTGATCTACAGGTGAGATAAACACAACCAAGAACCACACAAAAAAATTTAAATTCATAATTAATAAAAACATTAATCTCTGGTTCTTCTTTCCCAGACGGCCAAAGAGTCTCTGCAGAAAGAGACAGTGCACACACCCATTTTACGGGTGACCTGTCCTCCTGAAACACGGGCTGATGATCACTTTTCCCAGTTGCTGGGCACAAGCAGTGGACGTTCTGTTCCAAACATATGGGCAGACCACAGAGTGCGTCGAGCCATGTTCCCTACTCGTCAAAAGACTGTCCAAATCGATGACGATGAAGACATTTATCAGATGTTTGTGCCCACTGAGAACGATACAAGTGGGCACGATGCAGAAAGCGATCATGACACAATTGACGATCGTCCTGGACGACCGTGCAGCTGGCATGTGGAACAGACACAGTCGGTGCAGTTAGACCTCCCGGCCAACAGGGGTAAAGTGTTACGCAGGGCAAGTAGTGTTGGAGAGCAACAAAGTGAGCGACAAAGTCCTACAAAGAGAGCTGTCCTGAAAGAGGAAGTACACGATAATACAGAGTCATCGAGTAACGAGATATCCGGATCTTCCTCAGCGGAACAGCTAACGATTGACGATATTGAGAATGTTTACGATAATATTAGCTATGAAGAACTGCAGGCCATGGGACTGATTCGGAAGGATCCGGAGGTTAACCCGTCCTCTTCAGAGATGAAACCAGTTGTACCTCCACAAATCTTAGTTTCTCCAGTTGAAATGGAGAGCTCATCTGAAAGCAACAGGTCCTCAGGCCAGGAGGGGGCACCATTTGAATCTTCCTATGTGCAGACACCAGAGGAAGAGGAAAATGTCTATGATACCATTGTGTTCCGTGAATTGCCACCTCCTGTCACTGAGGCAGGAAGAGGAACTGAACAAGCAGCCAAACAGGATAATGCGCAATCACCCAAGACGGACGTGACAGTTATCCAGAACATAGGAACCGTTGTTTTTGATGAAAGACCAAATCTGGATTACAGCAAAGTAGCAAATCGACCCCTTCCTGAGATTCCCACTGTTTCAGTTACAGATATGGACATACCATTAACTTTGGATAAACCTTCCAAGCAGTCTGTAGCTGATCACATGTCGGAGCAAGTTGACGAGATATGGAATGATCTGGAAAACTACATCCGGAATAATGAGAAGAAAGCAGACAAGCTTCCTGCTGCATTTCCTGTCAATAGACCAGAATCACCACGTAAGATGTGTGATTCTCAAGGTAAAATTGAAAGTTCTTCAGACAAATTACACAGCTCTCCAACAAAGGCTGTCAAATCTCAGCCAAAATCACAAGACTCCCAAGACAAGACACGAAAATCGCATCAATCTCCCAGCAAAAAATGTAATTCTGGACGCAAAACTAGTGACTCTCATGTCAAAACAGATGGTGCTAAGAAGGTGAAGAAAAGCGCATCGTCACCCTGTTCTCCAGCCTTCCACCCTATTCCAACTTTCAAATTCCCAGTGCTCAGCGTTCCCAAACTTGTGCGAGAGCCTACGTTTGAGATAGATGAGCCTGAATCCCCTCCATCTACACCTCCTTCTACACCTTCTATTCCCCAGGTCCCCACCACTGCTCCCCAGGTCCCCACCACTGCTGCCCAGGTCCCCACCACTGCTCCCCAGGTCCCCACCACTGCTCCCCAGGTCCCCACTACTGCTCCCCAGGTCCCTGCTGCCCAGGTCCCCACCACTGCTGCCCAGGTCTCCACCACTGCTGCCCAGGTCCCCACCACTGCTGCCCAGGTCCCCACCACTGCTCCCCAGGTCCCCACTACTGCTCCCCAGGTCCCCACCACTGCTCCCCAGGTCCCCACCACTGCTCCCCAGGTCTCCACCCCTGCTCCCCAGGTCTCCACCCCTGCTCCCCAGGTCTCCACCACTGCTCCCCAAGTCTCCAACCCTGCTTCCCAAGTCTCCACCTCAGTTCCACAAGTCCAAGTCTCCAGCCCTGTCAGCCAGGTCTCAAGCCCTTTCCCCCAAGTCTCGAGCCCTGTTCCACAAGTCCAAGTCTCAAGCCCTTTCCCCCAGGTCTCAAGCCCTGTCAGCCAAGTCTCAAGCCCTATTCCCCAAGTCCAAGTCTCCAGCAATGTCAGTCAAGTCTCAAGCCCTTCCCCCCAAGTCTCAAGCCCTTCCCCCCAAGTCTCAAGCCCTATACCCCAAGTCCAATTCTCCAGTCCTATTCCCGAAATCCAAGTCTCCAGCCCTGAACCCCCACCCGGCACAGTCAAGAGCATCCGGAACAAACTAGCCAGGCTTAGCAGTGGAAGCTTCCGCATGGATGATGAGGACCCTCCTACACAGAAAGACCCCGAGCTACAAGCACTATTTAGTGGTCTGGACCCTTCATTACTTCCTTTGGCATCCTCTGGTCTTCTCCTGGGTGCAGATGCTGGAGACCAGCTGCTGGATCTAGGGGAGAAAGGTAGAAACAGAGTTTTCCTCATGGCCAGACAGTACAGCCAGAAGATCAAAAAGGCTAATCAGCTGTTGAAGATGAAGAGCATGGACCACGAGCCCAGCTGCGCAAGACTCAGGACCAACAAGGCGAAAGATTTAGCCGCCATTCTGGAAGAGAAGAAGCAAGGCGGAGCAGCTATAGGTGAGCTATCAGGATGTCTTTGGGTATTCTTTGGGTATTATTCTCCCTGTGTGCTTGTATAGTTACTTTTTATGTCCCATGGTCTTGATTAACCCACAGATCAAGCAGTAAGAATAAACTAGAATAAAAGCTTCAATTTTAGTTTGTCACTTACTTCAGTGGCTTATAGTATCTGTTTTTCCCTGAATCTGTTCTCTCTCTCTCTCTCTCTCTCTCTCTCTCTCTCTAATCTTCCAGGAGCAAGGATAGCTGAGTATTCCCAGTTATATGAGCATGTGATGTTTAAGGAGCCTCCTACTACTCCTCCAGTGCTGAAATCTTCAGTCAGCGTGTCAGGACCTCACCCATTTTCCTCACGCTCAGGCTTGGCTTCCTCCCCATCCCTGCCTGAGAGTGCCTTCCCAGAGACTGACTGGTTGAACTGCACCTACAGCAATGGCGAACTTGCTGGCTTTGTGTCCTGGCCTGATGAAGTCGGAGGGCGCTCTTCGACCCCTCAGAGAAAGTTGTCCCCTGCAATGTCCATCCCTGCCTTTAAGAACCTTCCGCCACCTCCAAGCACTCCGTCCAATCAGCGCTGGAGTGCCTGTGTGACTCCGGCCAGCAAAGACGACTCTGAACACATTTACAGCACACTGGGGCAGCGTAGTTTTAAAACTCCGCCCTATACCCGCTGTCAGTCCTCATCCTCGTTGGCTGAGCAGCAAGAGAAAGAGAACGGCGGGAGTATGGGTAATCTGGGACACACCAGTCATCCAGAGGGGGCTGCGATTGCAGGACGTGGCCTCGGACCTCGGCAGCACAGCCTTCCTGAGTGTCCTGCCCAAACGACCTCGGACCTTTCCCAGTCATGTGACCTCACACTAAGGGACTCTCAGCAAGTGCTGGTACTGAACAGACAGTCAAATCTGAATGCAATCAGCGCCACACAGAACTACCTGGCCAATTTCAAAGACAACGGCGACGATGATGATGATTACGTCGAAATCCGCTCTGAGGACGAGAGCGATGGCATAGAAAAGGGCTGTACAGCGAGCCCAGATTCAGCTCTGCACGGCTACATCTGGAATGACCCGAGTGACAGTCAGCAAGCGCTCAATCAGCCCAAAATTGTCCAGTCGCTGCGAGAGAAGTTCCAGTGTCTCGGTTCCAGCAGCTTTGCATAAGGAACAGGCACGACTACCAATGTGCACTCGAGTGCAAAAATAAAGGCAATTGAAAATTACCACGTGGAAAATGTTACACGATGCAAAGCACATTTATGGATTACAGGATTACGACAACAAAATGACGACTGTGCAGTTAGGTTAAATGTTTCGCATCACAGCTTCAATGGATCTAAGTCACTACACTATATGCACTATCACAAATCACTCAAATATGACACTTCGTATTTTTCATTCGTATAATGACTCGCAATGCACTACACACTACTTGCCATTTTGCCATAGGTATAGTTTCAAATAAAAATTTTACTATTTAAATTCCTTTTTTTTTTTAAACACGGTATTGATCTTGACTTGAACTCGCATGATTGGGCTGAGGACCGTCTCTCTGTCTGAAGGTCTCTCAGTCTGAGAGAGTGGATTTTTAAGTGTTAAAGATTTTCCATCAGATTTCAGCTTTGGGGTTTTATGGCTCCCTTGTCACTTAAACTTATTCCCTTATTTTTTAAATTCTGTAGGTGCTCCAACCTGTCCATTGTCGACACTCCAGCATTGCCTTTCTCAAGCCATAACTTAGCAACCATTTTGCTAACAAATCCACTGCAAAACGTTTAAGGTAGCATTTGAAGAATTTTAACGCATTGATCCAATTTAACGTGAATGTAACCACTGATGCTCAGACAATATATTAGTGTCCGTTTGTAAGTGATCAGGCTGCCTCTACAGTTGCTACATAATGAAAATTAGGTTAATATCCACTGTTACTGGTTATGTCTGCATGACCGTTTGTTCTCCAAGGCCAAAAATACATTAAAATCACACATATATTTTACTAGGAATCAATAGGAATCAATATATATTGTATATAAGTCATAGATATATTTTAGATAGTTTGAAAAAGGAGGCCTAGCCATGCTTGCTATTGGTTGTATAAAGTTTTTTTTCTTGATATGTTTCCGTTTGCCTCAGATTTAAACTATAGAGATGACTACTGCAGTAAGCAACAAATATTATTTAGGACTGTCGTAAATAAACAAATAAATAAAGAAGTCATAATTTTAGGCTAATTTTTAATCATTACTGAGAGGACCAGGTTAGCCGCAGGTTACTTACAGGCTCACAGTAAGATCAGGTGTATATTTCACTTAGGCTTTTCTGGTTTAGTTAAATTTTTCCACAATCACTTGATGTCACTGTCAAACACCACACCAGATTTATCACTAGTTAAAAAAAAAAACAAAAAAAAAAAACAACAAAAAACACTGGTTCATCACTCACACATCATTCGTCACTCGGTTGACACTTTTAGAATCTCATTTAAATATTTTGGATTTTTATTTATTTATTTGCTTTCATTACCATCCTGTCGAGATACTCCAAGTCTAACGTAGTGATATTTATTAAAAATCTACCGCTGGTATTTAGCAATAATTTGGTTTAAGTTGTTTACTGTGACTGTTAATTCTTTTCCCCATGAGCACTGAGCAAGAATATTGCCATATTGACACAAATAAATAAAGACTAAATGATTAAAAAACAGTTATTATCAGTGTAAATGTACCAAATTGGCTAAAAATATGAATGAAGTATGTTTATAAGTTCCATGTTTTTTCATTTGTACATGTTGTTTCTTGTTTCACTGGGGACTGTTATCATTCGTTCATCTGGTTTGCACTTTTTTATTTTTATTGTTATTTTTTATTTGTTAAGATGTATATTTTAGGATGTGTCATTGTGTTGCCATAGATTTGCTCTGTCTTAATTTTAAATTAAATGTACTGTACTTTGTTTTTATAAAACTGCCTAGTTGTAACTGCTCAAGGAAACTGATGTATCAGAGGCAATAAATAAATGTTCAGTTCAAACATGTCTGTGGTCATCGTGCCTTTTTTTTTTTATAGTTCGCCTCTCAGTGGGCTCCATTTCTTAACTAAAGAAGAGCCTTCTTGTAAAGATTTGGAGAAGCATCGAGTTTAAAGGCGCTCATTTCCAGAGTTGGCACTTCTGACACTTCCACAGTTTTCTGCACTAATAAAGACTCACAAATGCACTTCATGTTCTCTGTTTTCATGATACACTCAGTAAACTTGAAAAGAAAAGGAAAATAAAAAATTTCTAACATTGTGAAAAACATTTTTTTTTTTTTTTTTTTTTTACAAGTAAAATTTTTTTAAAGAATTTTTTTTGTTTGTTTGTTTTAACAAGTAAAAACCGCTGAAGTAGCAAATTTGTGGTTTCTGTCATGATGGGGTTTTTCAGCTGAAATAAATTTGCTTCTACAGTCAGACTCGGCAACGTGATCAACATTGTGTCTTGTTTAAACAAAATTAAGATTAAAAAAAGAGACAATATTAAGAACACAGTCAGCAGATAGGATGATAACAAATTTTCCAATTAGCAAACTAGTTTCATGTGACATGGAGAGAGAAATTGTGTCAGTACTGACTAGATGTATGTTTGCTAAAGTGAAGCTGGCTTTTTATTTATTTATTTTAAATGAATATACATAATGCTGCTATTTCTTGAGGCAAATAAGATCATGATATATACTCGAAATACAGTATATTATACCGTAATTAATGCCTTAGTATTAATCAGTACCATACTGAAACAGGAATTAGCAAGGCTATAATGTAGCTTTTGGCGCCATCTAGTGTTTGTTACCAGAAAAACGGGGTTGGAAAAAAAAAGTATTTTAGACAGCTCTACTTAAGGTATATATACCTGATGTATATGATGTTTACACACTTTGAAGCTACAATGGAACTGAAAACATGCATGCATTTCCATTTATTTAAGTTTTCAGAATATTTAAAATGTAACATGTATATGTATGGTGCTCCCTTTCCACTGATTTGGGGGCAGGGGGTGCCAATACTTTGTGCAGCGCGACAGAAGGACTAAAATCAGTAATTATACCCGTACAAAGTGACCTGTGTGTTTGATGGACCGAATAGTGGCGTTTAAAATTGTAAAACTAATTTTAAAAATTGATTAGAGTGATAACGAGGTTGTGTATCAGCCAATCCACTAGAGGCGCTACGGAGCTGCGAAATCAAACCGACAACAACATGAAGAAGTTCCTCGTTTTTACTGGGAATTGTAGTTCACGGTACGTGAGGGCGCGTGATAAGTCATGCTTTGACAAAAAATATACATTATCTAAAAGCGCACATACAAGTTTAAGTTGTATTAATTAATGTATTTTATTTTATATACGAGCACGATGCTAATGTAAGATCTTTCCATTATCAGGTTAGGATTATCTCGAACATTCCAGATAACGCTGCTTCCGGTTAGGCTTTACCCATAATGCAGCGCGGCTCCTCCTTTCTTCTCTCGGATCAACATGGCGGGGCTGGAGGGTCCGTTAAACGTGCTGGGGCAGAGGAGCACCGGCGAGTCCGTGCGGACTCAAAACGGTAACTTTTAACCACGCACAGTGATCATATTATTCATTTTAACATTAATGAACGGAAATAAAATATTTAAAAATAACGTTTTAGCTTTAAGCTAGCTAAAAGATAGTCGCATGCCGGCCTCACGTGCAGTTTCATAGAAACGGTTGCTAAGTGCATTGATAAATGTTGATTAAAAATAAAGCGAAGGGATAAATTTGTATTTTGGACATGTTGTGTAGTGGAGGGTTAATTAGTTATTCAGTTAGATAGTTAGATAGTTAGGTAAGCTCAGTGTTTGCCGGCTACGCCCGTTATTTTGAGTAGCGGCTACTTAGCTAGCTTAGTCATGTTCATTTAGGCTTTGTACTGAAGTATCGTCAAATATCGCGATATTTTGCTTCCCGGCGGGGAGGGAAAGGGGGGGGGGTTAAATGAACACATGTATGAACTTCTTTTGCAATAAAGAATTTGTTAGAAATGTAAATGAAGTTATATCTTTTTTTTGGACTGAACGAGGAAGAGAATGAAAGGAGGAAAAAGGTGATGGAAAGGAAGAGAGTAGAAAATACATAATCAGAATAAAAATAAAAGAATAAAAAAGCAAGGAATATACCGTATATTGTGCAGTTTGACAGCAAAACTGATTCAAAATGCTTTTGAAATGTAAAATATTCCCTCTGTTTCATCATAATGTTATTTCCTGATGTTTAGGCGTCTGGGTGCTGCATCACTTCCATCGTTTAAATTAAATATTTCTGCACATTTTGATATAAAATTCTAAGTGGTACGTGTGATTAATAACATGTGATGATTGTGAGAGTTTGCTTTGAGCATAAGTTTGTGTACATGTTGACGACGTGTCATTCCAGAGCGTGTAAGGGAAACGAGAGCATGCTGGCTGTCGTGTGAAATTAAATAAACGTTTGTGTTGCAGTGATGGCCGCGGCGTCCATCGCCAACATCGTGAAGAGCTCGCTGGGTCCCGTAGGACTCGACAAGATGTTGGTGGACGATATCGGAGTGAGTGCTCACGGGGTTTAATAGGATCGTCTTACACTCTTGTATCTTATAAAAAGCCGGTGTGGTCGTAATTAACGTAAACTTACACACAGATGTGTTTTGTGAATTGTTTGTTGTTAGGACGTGACCATCACGAACGACGGCGCCACCATCCTGAAGCTGCTGGAGGTGGAACATCCCGCCGCCAAGGTGCTGTGTGAACTCGCAGACCTGCAGGACAAAGAGGTCGGAGACGGGACGACGTCCGTGGTAAGACGCTCCCCGAGTAGTGCGCTACCTTTTGGGACACGCCCACGGTGCACAAGGTGGTGTTTGTGATGTCATGTCCTGTGTTAGTACCGCCCCCTGTCGCTAATCAGTGGGAGTGGCTATGCTAACAGGACAGAGGAAGCGTATCGGAGTCTGAAGAGGCTGCAGCGTCTCTCCTGCTGTCTCTATATGAACTGATGCAACATTAATCACAACCAAGTTCAAACTAATAACTACTTTATGTATTTAACTGAGCTGTAATATTACACGTGTGTGTGTGTGTGTGTGTGTGTGTGTAGGTGATCATTGCTGCAGAGTTGCTGAAGAGTGCAGATGAACTGGTGAAGCAGAAGATCCACCCCACCTCCATCATCAGCGGATACAGACTCGCCTGCAAGTAAGAACTCACACACACACTCACACACACTCACACACACACACTCACACACACACACACACTCACACACACACACTCACACACACTCGTCTTTTTTCATTTCCTCACTTTTCTAATTTCTCTAATTCCAGTTTTTCCTTTTCTATTTGTCCACTCGTTTTTTCTCATTCTTACATCCATTTGTTTGTCCTTCGCCCTTTTCTTGTTTGTTTCTTGTGTTTATTTTTCCTTGTAGATTAAAAAAAAAATTTCCTGCTCTTTGCTTCTTTTCTTTTCTTTTTTTTTTTGGTTTAGTATTATTTTTGTTTCTTTGATCTTTCTTTAACCTAATTTCCTGCTTTCTTTGATTTTTGGTTTTTAAATCTTATTTATTCCACTTCTTTGTATGTTTTTTTTTTTTTTTTTTTTGAATGTGTTTTATTCATTATTTTGAGATTTCTTTTTATCTAATTTTTGACGTTTTTCTTGTTTTTTATTCAATAAGTATTTCTTAAAATTCTGTTGCATTAATTTGTTTTACTTTACTCTTTTTTCCCATTTCTTGTATTTTTTTTTTCTTAGATTCTCATTTTAATCATATTTCTACATTTTCCTGTTTTTCTGTTTTTTTTAAATATAATTTCTGTCTGTTATTTTTTGTTCTTTAATTTTTTCTTGTCTCTTTTTTCCTTTATTTTCTGTTTTTGTTACTTTCCTATTTCTATCTTCATTTTCTTATTTTGTAATAATTATTTTATTTCTCTTATACTTCTTTCATTATTTAAAAAAAAATTTAAACTTTTTTTTTTTTTCGTATTTCACCCTGGTCTTAATGCATTGTACATTTTATTGATTAATTGCTTCTCTCCCTCTCTCTCTCTCTCTCTCTCTCTCTCTCTCTCTCTCTGTGTGTGTGTGTGTGTGTGTGTGTGTGTGTGTGTGTGTGTGTGTGTGTGTGTGTGTTTCAGGGAGGCTGTGCGCTACATTAATGAGAATCTGACCATCGGAACAGATGATTTGGGCCGAGAGTGTTTGATCAACGCTGCTAAGACCTCCATGTCCTCCAAGATCATCGGAGTGTATCCTCTCTGCTCCTGTGTGTGTTATAACACACACACACACACACACACACACACACACCAGAGTGTAGTGATATATTCTGCTCATCATTAAGTAGTTTTAGGATGCTGATGTGCAGTGTGTGTGTATAAACGCTGTAACCCCTGTTTGACCCTTGACCCCTGACCCTTCAGTGATGCGGATTTCTTTGCTAACATGGTGGTGGACGCCGCCATGGCGGTGAAGTTCGTGGACGCTAAAGGCGTGGCTCGTTACCCCATCAACTCTGTGAACGTGCTGAAGGCTCACGGCCGCAGTCAGAAGGAGAGCATCCTCGTCAACGGTTACGCCCTCAACTGCACCGTCGGCTCGCAAGGTGCGCAATCGTCTCCTCTGTCCCAGCACTAAGGTCTTCCCATTTCAATTGCTGCCACGCTGACCGTGTGTGTGTGCAGTTATACGCGTGGGATAAAGCAGAGCTGACTCAGAGCCTCGTACGCAGATACACACTCACACACACTCTCTTCTGTGTTTGTGTTGTGCTCCGAGTCGCACACACGTCCGTTTATTAACCCTCCTGTTCTCTTCAGGCCAAAATGACTTGGATTTTTAAATGAGTAAATAATTACTTGTCAAGTTCAGGTCGTTTCTGTCCTCGGACTAACAAAGTAAAATAAAAATTTAAAAAAAAGTGTGTTTTTAAATAAGTTGTACATGAGCATTGCTGAGCATTGCATCACATCGGAGTAGATGACATGAGACAATGGGACTATTAACTAATGAAAGATCAGATCTAGAACTCTGAGTTGGTGTTAGGTGATTGTCCCGTGGTGGTTCTGTGTGGAACCCTGTCAGAAAGGTAGAGCACGTTAGAAGCTAAGAACCCTTAAACGTGCAGAGGAACCCTTGAGGAACCGTGTAAGAAAGTAGTGATCATAAGATCATAAGGATTCATCATTTAGGATAAAATGGAATTTTCGTGTGTGTGATTGGGATTATTAACTCTGTGTGTGTGTGTAGGGATGGTGAAGAGGATACAAAATGCCAAGATCGCATGTTTGGACTTCAGCTTGCAGAAAACCAAGATGAAGCTGGGAGTGCAAGTCGTCATCAACGACCCGGAGAAACTCGACCAGATCAGACAGAGGTAGGAGTGTGTGCGCGAGAGTGTGTGCGCGAGAGTGTGTGCGCGAGAGTGTGTGCGCGAGAGTGTGTGCGCGAGAGTGTGTGTGCGCGAGAGTTTCAGATACACAAGAACGTGTGTGTGTTCCCATTTCAATTGCTGCCACACTGACGGTGTGTGTGTGTAGTTATACGCGTGGGATAAATCAGAGTCGACCCAAAGCCTTGTGCGCAGTTACACACACACACACTATTGTGTTTCTGTTGCGTCTTTGGTCCGTACACACACTTTACTTCTTTACACACTGAATTTTAAGATGAATTTCAGCTTTAGCTCTTGTGTATGATTTAACAGTGAAGGTAAAACACAAAGAATCTTCTAGAAACCAGACAGTCATTTGTTGTGTGTTTATTCATCACGTTCTCTCCTGCATGGTGTGTGTGTGTGTGTGTGTGTGTGTGTGTGTGTGTGTGTGTGGTTTGTTGACTTTTGTTGAATGTTTCTCCACTTCAGAGAGTCGGACATCACTAAGGAGCGCATCCAGAAGATCCTGTCGGCGGGGGCGACCGTTGTCCTGACGACCGGCGGGATTGACGACATGTGCCTGAAGTACTTCGTGGATGCCGGAGCCATGGCAGTGCGCCGTGTGCTGAAGAAAGACCTCAAACGCATCGCCAAGGCAACCGGCGGTAAGCCACGCCCACTCAGGAAGTGGTTCTGCTCCATTATTTTTGCTTTTATAAAATCCTTTCCAAAACCTTGCATTTAATATTAGAGAGAAATTTTAAATCTTTATTGTCTAAATCCAAATTTAAGCTTTTTTTTTTTTTTTTTTCCCTCCCTTATAGTTCTTTAAATGTGATTTAAACATTAATAAATTAGTCAGTATTATGGTTTGTAGCTGCTGATGCTGCAGAATAGACGTGTTTTCTGTGGATTCAGTATTTACTTTTCTTTTAGAGAGGTGTAACTGAAGCTTGTGATACTCCTGCGCTTGGTTTCATATATTTACTGTACCTTTATTTTTATTGATGTTTTCAGATTAATAGTTTTCAAATGAGTTATTTAATTTCACTCTGCAAGTCACGACCGAGGATTTATTTATTTATTTATTTCCTTTTCCCGCAGCCACCATCTGCTCGTCTCTGTCCAACCTGGAGGGCGAGGAGTCGTTCGAGGCGGCCATGTTGGGTCAGGCGGAGGAAGTCGTGCAGGAGAGGGTGTGTGACGACGAGCTCATCCTCATCAAGAAGTAAGAGCCAGACGTCTTATTCACACCGTACACGTGTAAATAATCTCTAATGTTTTAGTGATGTAAATTTCACCATTAATCTCACTTTCTGTGTGTGTGTGTGTGTGTGTGTGTGTGTTAGTACGAAGGCTCGCACCTCAGCCTCTATAATCCTGCGTGGAGCGAACGACTTCATGTGTGACGAGATGGAGCGCTCGCTGCACGATGCGCTGTGTGTGGTGAAGAGGGTGCTGGAGTCCAAATCTGTGGTCCCAGGAGGGGGCGCTGTGGAGGCGGCGCTGTCCATCTACCTGGAGAACTACGCCACCAGCATGGTGAGCATCACACCAGCCAGGATTAAATGAAAAATTTAATTCACAATTTGTTAGTTTCATTCTGAATATTTTCATTTGACTCTTTGAATCAGTTCATATTTGACTTTGTTTAATAAAACGCAACAGACATCATGAAAATTCTGTATGTCTGAATATCCATTTATTATAAAAATATCTAGTAGAAGCAAAAGCAGCTGGAATTGTTAATGTTCAGAGTTTTCATTATTTAAGAATTTATTTGTAGTTAAGATAAGAAAAGTCCAGAGGCCTGATTTCATGATTACTCAGCAGCCTGCACGTTTTTGGTAGAAATTGAGATGAATGTGAGTTTAATTTGTCTAATAATTTGTGTGTGTGTGTGTGTGTGTGTGTGTGTGTGTAGGGTTCACGGGAACAGCTGGCAATTGCAGAGTTTGCTCGTTCGTTGCTTGTCATCCCTAAAACGTTGGCGGTGAACGCAGCGCAGGATTCTACCGATCTGGTGGCCAAACTGCGAGCTTTTCACAATGAAGCACAGGTCAACCCCGAGCGCAAAAACCTCAAGTGGTGAGTTACGCAGCACGAAGAATCTATGACTGACTAGAACCTTCTGACTCTTTGAATCAATTCAGTTCTTTTGATATTATTGTATTTGATCACTTGGATCTATTTATAAGTGACTCTTTGAATCTTTCTATTTGATTCACTGAGCATTGTTGTAATTTAACGTTTGGTTCTATTTATACACGACTCTAGAATACTCAAGGAATCAAATAGAAATGGATTGAAAGATTCAAATAAGTTGATCCAAATAGACAAATATGATTCTCTGGGTCAAATACAAATAGATTCAAAGAATCAATACAGAGTTGCTTATAATTGATCCAAATAGAAACCTTTTGTGTTTGACTCTTTGAATCTATTTCTGTTTGTTTCTTTGCATATTATTGTATTTGACTATTTGACTCTGTTTACATGCAGCTCTTTGAATTGACTTTTTCAAACATTAAAAAAAAATTACAGACTAACAATTTCAAAGAGTCATTTCAAAGTTGCATAAAATCAAATACAACAATATTCATATAAGTGAATACAAACCTGTTTGATTCTATTTATATACGACTCTTTAATTGGCTCTTCGAATCTTTGATTCTTTGAGTATTACTATTTAAATGAACTGTTTGAATCTATTCAAAGTATCAGATTCAGAGAGTCGATTTAAAGTGTTTCATATCAGTAGCTCCAAATGTTTAAACACGACAATACGCAAAGAGTCGAATAGAAATAGATCCAAATAGTCTAATCCAAAAAGAAAAAAAACTGTCAAATATTTTTGAGTTTGAATCTTATATATATATTCAAAATATCAAATAGATTCAAAGAGTCGCTTATAAAATGGATCCAAACATTTAAATATGATAGTACGCAAATAATCATTTTTGTGTTTGGCTCTTTAAATCTATTTCTGTGTGATTCACTATTTGGATTTGTTTATATCCAGCTTTTTTAAACATATTCAGATCAAAACTAATAGATTCAAAGAGTCAGTCTATTTAGTTGACTCTTTGAATCTATTTCTGTATGACTCTTCAGATTTTTACTGTTTTAAAGGTTAAACATGTTAAACACATCACTCAGCCTCAGAGGGAGTGATTCTCACAGACACGTTTGGACATTTTTAGATAAATATGATCATTCATAATTTTAAAGAGAGTCTTACAGATACAGGAACGAGCCAGTAACATTTTTAATAGATACCAGAATGTCATTGTGAACTTTGTGTGTGTGTTTTATTCTTGTCCTTGTTTGGATTAACACAGAATTTGGACGGCTCTGTGCATTTGTGACGCGTTTGGAAAACACTTCTGCAATGTGAAAACTAAACAGAACTCTGTGTGTGTGTGTGTGTTGTGTGTGTGCAGGATCGGTTTGGATCTGGTGAACGGAAAGCCGAGGGATAACAAGCAGGCGGGTGTGTACGAGCCCACGATGGTCAAAACCAAGAGTCTGAAATTCGCCACCGAGGCGGCCATTACCATCCTGCGCATCGACGACCTCATCAAACTCTTCCCTGAGCCTAAAGAGGGCGGGCCTTCGTACCAGGACGCCGTCCAGTCAGGCTCTCTGGAGGAGTAAAGCCCCGCCCACTCCGTATTTATTAACATCCCACCATGTTATAGCGGTTGTAGCTTAGCCCATGCACTTAGCTTGTATTTGTTTTTGCTACTGCAGCAACACGGCTTGCTGATAAATGACACGTAATGACCTGTAATTCACTTTCTCTGATCTGTTTAAAGAAATAAACAGGAAGTGGTGTGTACCACTGATTTGTCTGTTCACATGATTCATTTATCTAAATAAAGAGAAGCTATATACCAGGCTGAAAATAACCAAAAGCACCTTTTCTTTTTTTTTTTTTTGCCCTACTCTGAAATTAAAATCTATTCTTTAGCACCGTTTCTCGATACGTTTACGATAATATGGTTACTGTAAACAAAATATGTGCTACTTAGGCAGCATTTCTGATCTAGGAACAAAGAAAGTGTTTCATTTGAAAGATGACGTCCTGTAACGTGTATCTTCAGAGAAGGCAATCCCATAATTCTTTTCACCAGCCAGCCATGGGATTCTATGAAATTAAAAAAGATTTAAAAGCAAGAAAAGAAAAGAGGAAGGACTGAACTGTCCCTTCTGTGCAACTTGGTAATAATATTGTGAACAGTGACAAAATGTTAATTATCATTTTGTTCCTAAATGCATTAAAATAATAATGAGTTTTGAGATTAGCACCAAAAAAATGTTAACTGGTCTTCCTTTTTTCGACAGGAAGTAGATGATCTATGATGCATGCTGTGTTCAAATTCACACACCCTACACTGAAGAATCAAGGGCACTATGTAGCACACGAATAAACAGGAAGCTTGGTGCGTTCGAGTCACGTCGAAAAGATCAAATTTACGAACGAATTACGAGTAAGAAACTCTGGATTTATTTATTTATTTTTTTCTTTTCTTTAGAGCTCAGAGTTTCTGTTGGGGGCGTGTCAGTAAGAAAACGTGGTGGACTCGATGGAAGCGGCGTCTGTAGCTGACGGCAAATTTGTTGCAATTGAATGTTTAATAATTAAAATTGAATGTTGTCTTTGTCAGGTTTTTTAACAATAAAACAAGTTAACTGCCTGCACAAAGTACGATAGCGTTGTACACTTATGATATAATATGTAACAAAGTTTACAGTGGCTTCATAAATTGATTAAAAATGATTTTTTTTTCATTTTCTAGAAGTAGAGTTTAAAAAAAACCTTTGCTTTAGTTTTTTATCTTTTTTGTAGTTAGAGAAGAGAAGGTACGCCGCCATCTTGCTCCGACCAAAGTGACCTGAACGCACCCACTGATTCTGAAATCTTTGTGTAAAATCATTGTGTTCCCTTTACCTGTGTGCTACATAGGACACTCTTGATTTAAAAAAAAAAAAAAACATTTACAATGTCCCTTTACCCCAAATGTAGTCGATCTGATCTGTCTAGTGTCTGAAATTTGCTTCTTTAGTTTAGCACTGAAGCTAAGATGCTGATATAGTTAACAAAGAAGCTACTCTGTCTATCTCTACTAAAGATCTTTATCCTCAGATGCGTCGATGTGGTTTAGGACACAGTGGCACTTCCTGTTCTCTATAAACATGAGCTAAACTGTACGCTGTAGCCGTGTCATGTTGGTATTATTTGGCACAAGACAACCTGAAGCGGAAATGTTTGAATTCAGAAATGACGTTTTGATGTTTTTCATGCACCCGATGCTCCGCCTCCTAAAGTCTCTTCTTCCATTTTTGCGTCAAAAAGTAAACAGGAACTAATTGTAGGTAGGAACTAAAGTTGTGAGAAGGGGAACTGAAGAAATGCCGTAGGATTGTTCTGAGGAATCATTTGAGCCGATCATTTGGTTTTATTGCTTTAATGCGTCATACCTAATTTGCATAAAATTGAGAAAATCTCAAATCAAATGCTGCTGTGGCTCCGTGTAGCGACGCAAATAGACAACGAAGGATCGTCTGTCGCTTGCTAGTGTGACCACAGCGTTAAAGCGGAATTGTACCGGAAAGCTGGAAGCAATGCAGACGATGACGTAGTTCTACTTCAGATTTAAACGTAGAAATGCGCACTACAGGATAACAACGTGATTTCATTTTGATCAAGTGTATGAAGGTTTGGCCATGGATTTTACGAAAAAGTGAACGATTGTAGGTTTTCAAGATTCTAGTACCAAACTAAAGAACCAAATCCAGACGTGTCAGATGGACTGCATTTGGGATAAAGTGGAATAATGCATGAATTCTGTTTTTCACCTGGATGAAATTTTGGAATTCGAGACATTACAAGTGTCACTTGAAGGTGGTCTCAGTCTGAGGCGCACTGCTTAGCATCTCCGTGGATCCAAAGGCAAATCTGGGCGAGCTTCGCCGGCGTGAATCTCACCGCTACGTTGTAGTCTCTGTGTGTGCCGTTCCCTTCCTTCACGCTCCTGTGTCCCGAAAACACGCCAATCACTTTCCTGTTCCACTTCCCCTTCGCCTTCGTAGGTGTCTTACGGAGTCTCACGTACACTCCTGCACCACTCGAGCCTCTCTGTGCGTCACAGTGCTGGTACATCAGATCGCCGGACTCCTGCGTCACCGAGCAGAACCTGTACACCACCTTCCCTGCGTGGTCATCGTCAAAACCGGAGAAGTGGATCCGTGTGACATGCGGGACCACGCCCAAATCCATGTGCTTTATCCGGGGTCTGCGCTTCAGCTCCAGGAGGGCGTAGTCGTAATCGAGCGTCACCTCGTTACCCACATCGCTCATCCAGCCTTGCGGTACGTACGTTTGCTTGACACGTGTCCAACGGAGCGCTGGCTGCTCGGAAGTCTTGAAGGATTTCCGTTTACTCCGATTCTTCCTTTTCTTTCCTTTTCTCTTCTTCTGTTTCCTCTTGCTTTCTCCCTTCATTTTATTTCTCCTCCTCCCAGTATTTCTCCGTAGCTTCATCGCACCCACATGCAGCCTCTTTAACCCCCTTCGGTATCCACGACCGTCGTGAACGCAGTGTGCCGCCGTCAGCACGTGTTTGGGTGACACTAAAATCCCAGAGCATCCCGTCGAAAGCTTCACTGATGCCGAGAACGGGAAGTTGGTGACGAAGCGCTTGTCCGTGATCACAAAGCGCCCGTCTGTGCCGTACACCTGCCGTTTCCTGCGTGAGAGAACGGCGAGAGAAGAGGACGAGGTGTTCCTCACATCCTGCAGCTCCACTTCCGTCAGAGTCCGAGTTCCGTTCTCATAAAACGTCTCGTAGGCGAGAAGACGCTCCAGTTCCGTGGTTCCAGGTTCTGGAAGGTTCCTCTGGCACTCAATTCCACACACTGCATCTGGTTCTTCAGAATCTCGGTCACTGAATTGGGGACTCGGGAGTTGCACCGTGTTCCTGTCCACAAGCAGAGGCACGTTATTGTCACTCCAGCTGTGGAGTTCCTTCGTTACTGCAAATGAAAATGGAACCAAGAGAGATGCAGTGAGCAGGAGAGGAAGAGGTAGATGAAACATTGTTCTTCCTCTTCTCCTGAAACAGAAAGAGAGAAACCATGAGAAGAACACGAAGCATGAGCTCCACATTAATGACTATAAGAGGCAGGTTTCCACCACAGGACACTGTTGAAGAACCCTCTTAAGAACTTTAGAAACCAGAGCCAGGTTTTGTTGATCCAGGAACTCCTGGGGGCGGAGCTCAGTGTACTGAAACTCAAACTTCAGTGAAGGTCCAGTGGCCTCTTAGTGCCATTTTAAAAACCTGTGTTTGTCTAAAACGTTTTGAATATCACGAATGTTTTGTCTACACGCTTCTTTTCACATTGCCTACAGCACAAAACAGACTCAAAGTGTCAAATTGTGCTTTTTGTAAAAATAAAAGACAATAAAGTTAACATTTTACATTTACATTTATGGCATTTGGCAGACGCCCTTATCCAGAGCAACTTAGAGAAGTGCTTTGAAGTCTCTATCAGTAACTCCATCCTGATACTGGTTCACTAGGTCACAGACTAAGAACACCATCAGTGTAAAATCCTTTGTTGTGGAGGTGATTTTTTAAAATTAAAGTACTTCAGGAAGAGGTAAGTCTTTAGACGTTGTTTGAAGACTGCCAGATACTCAGATGTTCAGACATCTAGAGGAAGTTCATTCCACCACCTCGGTGCCAGAACAGAGAAGAGTCTTGATGCAGGTTTTCTTTGTACCCTGAGAGATGGAGAGAGCAGTCGAGCGGTGCTAGATGATCTGAGGGAGTGTGGTGCAGTGCAGGATGTGATAAGAGCTTTGAGGTAAGTGGGCGCTGGTCCGTTTTTGGCTTTGTAGGCCAGCATCAGTGTTTTAAATCTGATGCAGCAGCTACAGGAAGCCTTAGAACTTACAGAACTTAGAAAGGTTGAAAACCAGTCGTGAAGCTGCATTCTGGATCAGTTGCAGAGGTCGAATGGCACTACAACAATTCTAGGGGCAAGAATCTACATCCAACTGAGTCAAGTACAAAGTACACAGAAGTCAGAATCCTACCTTACCAGTAGAGAATAAATTCAAGATAGAACAACTTAAAGCACACGTCATAACTGTGCAACATATAAACCAATAAGAAGAGCACAGAAGTGATCCTCCCCCATGTTGTATTTTTCACTTAAATGTTCTTAAACTGTTGCACACTTGTACTATTTTAATAAATCTACCTCACCCTCAGATGTGTCGATGTGGTTTAGGACACAGTGGCACTTCCTGTTCTCTATAAACGTTAGCTAAACTGTACGCTGTAGCTGAAGACGCCATGTTGGTGTTATTTCGCGCAAGACAACCTGAAGCTGTTTGAATTCAGAAATGACGTTTTACAAACATGCACTCTATGCTCCGCCTCCTAAAGTCTCTAACCCTACATACATGCTAGCAAGCGACAAGTTGGATCAGCAGATTAGCAAAGCGGGTGAACTGTACTAGCGACATACACTCGCCAGAGGCCCCAACGATCTCTGCTACTTCCTTACACACTTTTTTTTTCTTCGTAACGTCTCTAATGAGAGGTCACATATGACAGGATAAGATGACACCATGGTTATACGTTTTAATTCCATTTTTGCGTCAAAAAGTAAACAGGAACTAATTGTAGGTAGGAACTAAAGTTGTTTTACAAGTTGTTTTACACTTTAGTGCTTTAATGCTTTATACCTAATTTGCATAAAATTGAGAAAATCTCAAATCAAATGCTGCTGTGGCTCCGTGTAGCGACGCAAATAGACAACGAAGGATCGTCTGTCGCTTGCTAGTGTGACCACAGCGTTAAAGCCGAATTGTACCGGAAAGCTGGAAGCAATGCAGACGATGACGTAGTTCTACTTCAGAGTTAAACATAGAAATGTGCACTAAAAGATAACAACATGATGTCATTTTGATCAAGTGTATGAAGGTTGGGCAATGAATTTTACGAAAAAGATTGTGACTTAGCAGGACTCGTAGTTCTGGTACCAAACTAAAGAACCAAATCCAGACATGTGGCTGATGGACTGCATTTTGGATGAAGTGGAATAATGCATAAATTAACCTCCTTCAGTATCCACGACCGTCGATTGTGTTATTTTCAACAACAGTCTCGGCGTGGAAATGCAGAACAGGAACTCGTCCAGGAACTCGCTCAGGAACTGCGTGGTTCTCTTTAAGAGTTCCCTAAAAGGTTACGGAACGCTGGTGGAAACACATCTGAAGAGCTGAGAGCTCAGATCGGCACGTCTGCTCGGCTCCGTGCCGCAGGATCAGATTTGACCCGAGTTATAAATGACTTTGAATTAAAGTGTGCTGGACTGGTGTTCATAACGACGTTTCGCGTTTCTGTGCTTAATCATTTACAGAAGTAGACGCCACGATGAGCACTGCGTGATAAAATACCTAAAAGCCGTGAGACTGTAAGACAGTTGAACAGATGATGACAGCCAGTAATGTCACAGTTTATCCGCAGTCCCAGAACAGTAACGCTCAGAACATTCCCAGCTAAACAGATTTGCCTTTTGTCATTTTTGTGTTGCTATAATGTCGACTCTTAGGTTCACTAAAGTCCAGTCTGATTTTTTTTAAAACTTTTTATTTTATTTGGATTTAGGGAAAAGTTTCATTGTGAAACCAGGAATTTGGCAGCTGTTTGAGAGACATGCTGTGCAGTCGAGATAAAAATGTGATAATGGATGACAAAGGAAGTAACAGAAGTAAATAGAAGTAACCCCACACACACACACACACACACACACACACACGCACTGCAGGCAGCTGGAGTGAAAGCTGGAGCTTCTCATTTGTATCAAACAATAACAATTTATTGGCTTCTTGCTACTTGACATTTTGGTGAACGTAGTGTAAAAATGATGTGCACTCTAGTGTACATTAAATATGAGTTTTACTGTGAGGTAATCACACAGGTGAAGAACATGTACAGGTGACTTTAACCATGTAGTGCCCTGAAACTGCGCATGTCAACACGTGACATCACGTGAACGATGTGGTCCCATGTAAAAGAATTGTGTGAGAAATCAGAAATGCTGTGTTGCAGTTCGTCTACTTTTACTACGCACGAAGAAGTGAAGAGAAAAGTACGTACTTCTGAGTGTGTAGGAAAAGCGCAAAATGCAGGTACTGGGACGTACTAACTAACACGTCATGTAATGGATGGAAGAGAACGTTGTTGCCTAGTTACGCACACCGTCACCTTAAACAAACGCCTCGTCGCATTTCAGCTTTCTTCATTCATTATTCCTGATATCATTTATACTTTATCATTTAATTTACATTCCCTTGATTTATTTTTCCACATTTCATTTACACCTCTCTAAAACACGTCCTTGAATTCAGCAAAGCAAACTGCCACAAAACTCCTCCACCCTCCCTCGTGCAGGGAATTGTGGGTAATATTAGCTGGAAAAGTGTCCACGGATCCACACTTCGCAAATTTCCCGGAAACAGTCGACCATCCGGGAACCTCTGGGATCCTCATTCCAACATGCTACGATTTGGGATGCACTCATTCTAATCTCGGACACTGTTCAGGACGGATTGCAGGCGAATTGGGACGCAGAATTCACAGCATGTGTGAAAACTGTATAAACAGGTCTGAAAATTCACACATGTTGGGAATAATCTGATTATTGACATGTTAAGGTCATGTGACTTTTCTGTAAGGGAAGTTCTGAGAGCTAAAGTAAAATTACTGCAATTAAATGTGCAATCTTGATAAGATGATATGTGAACAAATAAATATAATAAGTAATAACAAGTTATACTTAATCATTATAATGAACAAATGATATGTTTATGTTATGGGATGATGTGAGGATGAGATGCATCATCCAACTAAATCCAGCAGACATGGACCCTGTAGAGACTCTGCTGCTCTTCCAGACAATAAAGCTGTTTTAATTCAGCACTATCTGCATCATCATCATTTCACATGTCACTAACTCTCTAACCCGTCACACAGCTATACAGGAGGAATAAAAGAAGTCAGAGACGTACCTCAGAGCTGCTCTGAAACGCAGATGTCGGTGGAGATCACGCAACACAGGCGTCGCTGTCAAACGCGAGATTCAGAAGTGAATCGGTTCTTTTGGATCGACTCTTTCTTGCGAATCGATTCGCAAATCACAAACGAATGAATCCGTCGCTTCATAAAAAAAGCTGCAGGATTTAACAGGAAGAAAACTCGTGTTTTAGTGTACAAAAACAACCACCAAGCAACACTCAATATCTCACACACACTTTACTCAACATAAAGAACAAAATCATAATCGAAAGACAAAAAAAAAACAATGTTTTTCCCACTTTAA
Source organism: Pangasianodon hypophthalmus (assembly GCF_027358585.1). Lineage (NCBI taxonomy): Eukaryota > Metazoa > Chordata > Actinopteri > Siluriformes > Pangasiidae > Pangasianodon > Pangasianodon hypophthalmus. The sequence goes on along the minus strand of NC_069725.1, from coordinate 24,539,173 downwards.
ACGAGAGACAGTCAAGTCTCTGACCCAAGCAGCTTAAATTCTCTTCATTTTCTGCCTCCAAAGCTACAGCGAAGGCAAACAATCTCCTCCTCTTCCTCCTCCTCAGAATCACACCAACTTTTATTTCATCTGCATTACTGATGATAATAAATCTAATCTACAGAGCGAGCTAGGCTAGTCAGTTAGCCTTTACTAGCCAGGACCGCTAAGAGCGTTGCTATGGTTACAGTGTGCACGTCGCCATTTTCTCATACTAGCGCCAATAGCACAGGCATTTTTCTGAATTAAAAACGTGTGTTTTGGTATTTTTGTCCACGACTTCACACTATTACACACAGATAACGTGCAGTTGTGTGTTGATAGCACACTTTCTGTGAGTGAGCTCCAAATGAACCCTGCATTTCCATCTTTAAGCCTGGCTTTCCCTCTCTCCTGCCCAAACTAACATGAGGACTTCTGTCTTTACCCCATTCCTCCAAACATTTGTGTCCCCACTGGAATTAGACCCTGGGGTTTTCTTTATTTTCATGAAAACCCCCCTCTATCTCTTGCTTTCTCTCTCTCTGTCCATCTGCGGAAATATAATAGTAATAATAATAACAACAGTGTGTATTGAAGAGACGTTAGCCAGATGCTAATCAGGCCAAAGTTGTTTGAGCGGTAAAGCAAAATAATCAGAGTAATCACACTTCTCTTCTCACATTTGTGTCTTTATTGATGTTGGAACTAAAACCACCATCCTGTATTCCATAAAACGTTACTTTTTTTTTTGAGATCTTCAGGAAAGAAAGCACTTTTGCTTCCAGTTCCCGCCCAGAACCATCTCGGTGTCCCTGAGTGACTGACACAGAGGTTTTTTATTTTATTTTTATACAACTCTGGACCAACTTTAAGGAATTCTGCACCACACGGTACAAAGTCACAGGATGTTTTCAGAGCTGCAGATCTGCGCTTTGTTCTGAAACGGAGACTTAAATTGTTCTGTTGCATTTTCTCTTTGGCTCGGTTCGCTTTCACAAGGCAACATTTGAAAGCGTAGAAAAATGTGTTTACGCAGGTCACATGTGAGTAAACTGTCCTCTCATTGGTCAGCGTGCATGTATTTATGTTCCTGGGTTCTGCTCATAGCGCTTATCCATCACAATGGATAGATAGCAGCTCCGCGAACTTATTGTAGCTTTCTTTTTAGCTGTAGTTATTATAATTTATCAGTTTGAGCGGGAATCAATGTTTCAAGGGGCGATTAAAGCCCATCATCCTGAGACACACCTTGTAAAACTCAGTGGTTTTTTTGAAAGTTGTTCAGAAATATGTTCATCACACCAAATTTCAGTGAGACATTTTTTTGGTCTTTGGTCCAAGTTAAACCGCTATTCATGTTGCGATCCTTTAGCAGAACAAATATGCTTTTTATGTAATGCAGTTCCCATCATGCATTGCTGTACAGGTTGGTTCGTTGGTCTGCTGGGTCGGATTGCTTTCTCACCAAAGCGAACCGCTCCAGAGTTCGTTTGCAGTCGAGACCACTTTGTTCAGGTGTTCTCGGACCGATTGTTTTGGTGCGGATCCGAGCGTGATTGCCGTGTTCATATACGTCTAAACGAACTGAACCAAGGGAGAAAACTCACCAGGTTCAGAAACAAATGCTCGAAACAAGCCAGATGTCAAAACATTAATGTAAGGAATTTTTCTAAACATTCAGTCCTTGACAGGAAGTTGGAGAGTTTTCCTGAGTGAGATCAGGTCTGGATTTTCTGAGTGTGAATGCGCAGCAGCTTTACCCTACACACACACCAGCATGTCACAAGTCGCTTGTGTGACTGAGCCGTTACTGTTGCTCTGTTTTTTTTTTTTAGCTCTGGTGAGAAACAGTAAATGTATAGCCTACTGCCTTCTATATGATTTATAAACACCGCTTTTGTTTACAATGTATTTATGTTTGATTTGCATGTTACGTGCTAGACTTCGTACTAACTTTATCTATTCAGACGTCACTCTGTCGCTGAAATTGCGGCTTCGTTTTGCACACATGCATAGAAAATATACAGTCGCCTGTCGCTTTGTACGCTTTGTAAGCATGAACAGTGATAAAGATTTCTGTGAGGCCTTTTTTTTAACGTTAGTGATTGTTTCAAGAAATGCTTTCGGTTTACACCGCATACCCACAGGAAGAGAGGGCAGATCACTTCCTGTTTACAGAGGTTCTACTTCCTGTGTTTAGGGGACTCTTTACATGAAGCTCCTGAGAACTTTAGAGGAGTGGCACATGATAGCTTTGCAGCTCAATCCTGAAAGAGCACACTATTTGTATGTGTTTGTGTGTGTGTGTGTTAGTTACAGTGTAATAAACTAACATCCACTTGCTGAGGAGCACTTGTATCAGTTAGTGAATACACACAGGCTACTGTTTAAAGGGTTCCTGGAGCTAAAACACACACACACACACACGCACACACACAGAATGTGTCTCAGATCTGCAGATACAATAAAACATCCCAACGGCACATTAAAAAGCTTTTAGTGGGCAGTAAATCCATTAGACAGATGTTTAAAAAATAAAAAGTCTGTGTGTGTGTGTGTGTGTGTGTGTGCGCATGTGTGTAATCTTTATCTCAATATAATCTAATCCTTATTTTTTAATGATAATTTAATCCTGCTCTGTATTTCAATCTAATCCCAATTCTCATCTTTATTCTAATATTTGCTCTGATCTAATCTAATCCCTATGATAATCTAATCCTTATGTACTCTTTCATGTTTATGATGATCTAATCTAATGTAATTCTAGTCTCTACCTTAAAATTGGTATTAGATTAAGTCGAGGTACGAGTTAATCCTAATCTAATCTAATCCTAATATCCACCTAATATCCTCTAACGTCTACCCTGTTATAATCGTATCCTCATCTCTACCCTGATCTAATCTAATCTAATCTAATGCTCAACTTCACCCTGATTTTATCTAATCTAATAAAATATAAAATAATCCTCCTCTCTACCCTGATCTAATCTAGTCTTTATAAAAAGGCTGTTATAACCAAATCCTTATCAAAGCCTGATCTAATCTAATCCCAATATCTAACCAAATCTAATCCTAATATCTAATCTGATCTAATCTAATCCCAATATCTAACCAAATCTAATCCTAATATCTAACCTTGACACTGGTGTAATTACTGGTTACAGTGGGATAGGGAGCAGGAACTGGAACCTCTGAGACTCTGAGAATGGAGCTCTGGAGCCCCTCATTTTAGGTTAAAGTTAGCTAGCTAACCAGTTGTGTACTAACTATGGATTCACAACAGACAGCGATGCAGCAACACTAACAAACTCAGTACAGCGGTCAGACAGTCCTGCAACTGCTGGATCACCTCACTTTTACACGTCAAGTTACCACAAAGATGCTAACCCACTCATCGTTTACCACAGAGAGCGTACACTGGTGAAAACCCCACACAGCTAACAGCTCAAATATTAGCCCAATGCTTTATACCTGCTGTTAAGCTTTGCTGAGGGAACAAACACGATAAAGCCTATATTTTAATAAATGTCATTATTTTCATTGGCAGAGAAATTTTCCACAGTCTGTCTGATATTTGTGTTTAACTCCCCGATGTTTCTGGGAAAAAGCTCTTTCCCATATCAGCAGAACTCCTGGCTGAGTTGGTGTTATTATTTCAGCCATCACACACTGAACTGCTACTTCATGTCAGCTTTCTGAACACACAGGCCGCATTTTTCTCTCATTCGCTCACGAAGGAAATGGAGCACTTATCTCTATAATTTATCTTCATATTTCATTCTTCAGTTTCTCCTTCTCTCTTTTCTGTCTTTTATTTAAATCATGGCTCTGTTCTGCATCATGAGTCGACCCTAAACATAACCTGAGCAGCTCCTCTTCTCTTCTATTAAAAACTGGCTTACATTTAAAAGAAAAGCCTCTGTGAAAACCAGTCCCCCTCTTTTTAACGCTCCATCCATCTGTGAGGAATTAACCCTGTGGAAATAGTCCAATACAAATCCATCTGTTCATATGCGAGACTCAAGTTATTTATTTTTTTTTTTGAGCTCATTCTAATATGTTATCATTGCTGTAGTAGCAGCTTACACAGTCTGTGTAATAAACTGATACTCATTACACTGGTGACATTTCCTGTAAGGACATGTTTATGTAACATTGATGGAAGGAGTCTCCAGTGTCAGAGCTCTGTAACAGTCAGAGGTAAAGCTGTAACTTTAAGTTTTCTGACATCTTCAGGACAGAGGAGTTTACGCTTCTTTGCGGTTTCTCACTAACATGACAAGAGAGAGAAAAAAGAGAGGCTGGTGAGGGAAGGACTGTTTATAGCTGCTATGACGTAAGTGAGAACAGGAACTAACTTTTTTCATGGATGTTCATAAAACATAAAATGGACAAAAAGTATGACATGCCATACTTTAATAAATGAAAGATTTTAATTGTTGGCAAATTGCTGCGGTGTAAAAGGAATAAAACTTGCTCTTATAAATCAACTTTGTGGTGGTAAACGACCCCACTCTCACCACTGAATGATGCTGGAGCAGAGAGTGTGTGTGTGTGTGTGTATGTGTGTGTGTGTGTGTGTGTTAGATTCAGAATAAATACGCAGAAGGCCAGTGGCAGGTAATGACATATATTAAAAAATTAGTTAGATAATTAGCTGAATAACACTGCTGTAATTGTACATTTCCCTCAGCTGGTCTCCATTCTCCTTAATCTTACAGTGTGTGTGTGTGTGTGTGTGTGTGTGATTATAAAGTTTATATTAAGATAAATAAGGTTTTTCCTTCCAAGTCATGACTCAGTGATGAACTCGGAGGTTGTTCCAGAGGTCAGCTCATTTTTTAGCTTTAAAATGGAAAAGGGAGTGACATTGAATTATTAACATGGCGGTTCCTTTACACACTCAACAAGTGCACACACACACACACACACACTCTCTCTCTCTCTCTCTCTCTCTCTTTCACACACACACACACACACACACATTAAACTTCACTACAATTCACAACAGATCAGTTGAGGCCTCATCAATCAAGCTGTGTATGAAAACATTTGATTAGGGCTCGTGATATCACAATGTTACAGCAGAGAGACAGAATCTGATTATAAATCTGCATCGCTGCTCTGAACAAACTCTACTGGACTGTACTTACCTAAAACTGATGAGTAAATATTATACATATTATTAGGATGACAAATGAAGTGAAGTGACTTGTGGCCAAGTACAGTGACCCATACTCAGAATTTGTGCAAACACACACACACCATGAACACACAGGGTGGAAGAGAGCGCTGGTCATTCACTCCCCCCCACCTACAATCCCTACAACATTAATGCTGAAATTTTAACATCTACTGAAATTCAGATTTTCTAAATGTTTTTGCTAAACAGTTATTGTGTAAATTGATGAGGAAACATGCAGGAATATGTGCATGTCCTTTATGACTTTATTTTTATTACGTTTTTAGGTTGTCTGTTTGTTATTCTGTCCGAGATTCTCGTTAACGTGATATCTCACTAACGAGTGGTTGAATGTTTGTAGGATTTATATGGAATGATCTTTGTAAGCAGCAGATGACCTTATTAGATTTTGGAGTTGATCTAAACAGGGTCAAGGTCACAGCAAAGTCAGATGTCTGAAATAGGTTTTTTTTTCTCAATACCTTCCTTCCTGTTTGAAGTAAGTTCCTGTTGGTGTGGAGTTTTACTCGTGTTGTAGTAGAAATTATTTAAACAATATTGCACGAGCAAGAGTGTGGTTATCCTGAATAGTACAATAGTTCTATAAACAATAAATTAATATGAGGTAAGTGACATTTTAGACACAATATGGCCAAACGTTCTGTTACTTTTGCTCCGGTAGCGGAAATAGTTCCTGATGTCGACTAGCCTGCTAGCTCACATGGATTTGTACATTCCCGTTAAAGGTGCTTCTGGTAAAATTGGCTTCAAGTGATGATCTTTTATATTTTATTTAATTTTTTTATTTTTTGCTTTTTTTAATTTACGCAACCACCAACAACATACGTAATCACACACTAACCCAAAAGGTACAATACTACACGTGTACAGACAGAGAGAGAAAAAACAAAACAAAAACACCAAAACCCAGAAGGAACAAACATAAATTATTGTGTACATATAAAAAAACATTTATGAAAATCATGAACAAAATCAGGTATCAGAGTCGATTCAACCCACTTCAGCTATAACTGATTTTGAAGCTAACTTATGAAAGGCCGCCACATTCCAGCGAACTCGGAGCCAGAACCCTGCAAGTTCAGTCTTATTTTTTCCAGACTTAAGAATTGTAGCGCATCTCTAGCCCACTGTTTAAAAGAAGGGGGAAGCCTGGATCCAATTGAGCAGAATCAATCGCCTCGCCTCTCCAGCAGAGAAGTAAACTGTGCAGTTGATATCACTTTTTGAAAGAGTGGTCTTTTCACCGATAATTTAAAAAAAAAATTTTTTTTACTAAATATCTTAGAATAAGACTCAAAAATCAGTGACAAGAAAACAAACAGTCTGAGACAAAGCTAAAACATGTGAGCAAGTGTAGCAGGGGATTGCATGCATCTTGAACAAGAGGGGAAGCATTTACATTTTAACTCAAAAGTTATATTCCTGAAAAGTATCGTTTGCTGTGTCTGCTAACTCTACTGTAGTAACCGATTCGAATTAGGAAGTGGAATTTTACGTAGCAAACACAGACAAGAGAGTGATCCACACAGTGAAATGTCACGGTGCCGTTGCAAGGAAATACAGGCACTCTTGGAACGCAGCTCGACCAATCAGATTAGCGGACCACAAATAAGAAAAAAGTTAGTTCCTGTTCTCACTTATGTTATAGCAGCTATAAACAGTTTTTTTTATTCTCTCTTGAAGTTGTTACCGAGAAACTGCAAAGTAGCGTAAACTCCTCCGTCCTGAAGACTCGAGTCTCGCAGATGTTCTCTAAGATTAAATGTAACTATAAAAAATTAAAAAGTGCAATATGTTGCTCATTAATAAATTTAAAATTGTAATCATTGGCAAGTTGCTGTGGTGTAAGAGGAAAACATCTGACATACCAACTCAAAAACTACTTAAAATACTCCATTTTAAAATGTAGTTCTTTATTCGTTTATGTATGTATTGTTAATATTGTTAGCAGTTGTGGTTAAAGTCAGAACTGCAGCAGTACTCTCAGCACACACACACACACACACACACACGTCCTTGTGTACATGTGATTCAAATACTGCACATTATGATTATTGGAAATTAATAAATGATCATGTGCATGCTATAAACTGCCGTAATTTGCCCAGTGATTTCACATGGATCATGTTTAACAAAGTACCAATTAAGATGAAGCTGTAAATAACAACTTTTTTAAATGTGTGTTTGTGTATGTGTTAAACCACACAGTTTCAGGAAATCCACTCGTCTGAGATCGTGCTAACTCAGCAAAAACTTCACAGCCACTTCACTTCCTCTCATGGTTGCCATGACAACCTGTCCATCACCACCACCCACAATCAACTCCCATCCCAACACACTGCACATGATTACCGCTAATGAGGCACTCGTTTATTTACTTTCAATTAACACAACTGATGTAAATCTAATAACTGCTCCACTTTTGCGTTTCTTTTCCAGCTGAGTGGAGAGAACACAGACTCGTTAAAATTCAACAACAACAAATCTATTAAGTTTAATGAATTTACAAAAAACTATTGAAAGAAAAATTGGATGTAACCTCTTAATAACGTTCTGCACTAGACCGAGATGATGGACCACCAAGTGGACATCTCACTGAGCCAGTGCAAACACACTACTGCACTGAAAGTGAGACACAGCCCCCAACTGTTTTCTCCTAAACTCAGTTCTATTTCTAATGATTTCTATAAACTTAGATCACAGTGGACTGATGATGGTGTTTATGTGGCCTATATAGTGAATAGGGCGTGTGGTTTGTGAAAATCACACTCATTCTTCACATTGTGAATCTCCAGTGTAGGGTAAAGGGCACGGTGTGACTGCAGGCTTCCATTCCAGCCAAATCAGAGGCACAACTGATTAAACAAGTGGAATCAGGTGCTTGGTTGGAATGAAAGCCTGCAGCCACACCGGTCCTTTGTGGATAAGATTGAAGATCCCTGGTGTAGGGTGTAGGATGTAGGGTGCAAGGTGTAGGAAGCAGGATGTAAGGCGTATGGTGTGGGGTATACAGTGTATAGTGTAGGATGTAGGGTGTAGGATGTAGGATGTAGGGTGTTAGGTGTAAAGTGTAGGGTGTAGGATGTAGGGTGTAGGGTGTAGAGTGTAAAGAGTAAGATGTAGGATGTAGGGTGTTAGGTGTAAAGTATAGGGTGTAGGAAGTAGGGTGTAGGATGTAGGGTGTAGAGTGTGAAGAGTAAGATGTAGGATGTAGGGTGTTAGGTGTAAAGTATAGGGTGTAGGAAGCAGGGTGTAGGATGTAGGGTGTAGAGTGTAAAGAGTAAGATGTAGGATGTAGGGTGTGGGGTATATGGTAAGGGATGTAGGGAGTAGCGTGTGGGGTATAGGGTGTTGGGAATAGGGTGTAGGGTGTGGGGTATAGTGTATAGGGTGTATGGTGTAGGCTGTAGGGTGTGGGGTATAGGGTGTAGGGTGTAGGTATAGGGTATAGGAGATAGGGAGTAGAGTGTAGGGTGTGGGGTATAGTGTATAGGGTGTATGGCGTAGGCTGTAGGGTGTGGGGTCTAGGGTAAGGGATGTAGGGAGTAGCGTGTGGGGAATAGGGTGTAGGGAATAGGGTGACAAAATCTAAAGAAGCTTGAGGGTGTGGTTTTGTACGGTTCAGGTGAGGTGTAAAGTATAGGGTGTAGGAAGCAGGGTGTAGGATGTAGGGTGTAGGGTGTGAAGAGTAAGATGTAGGATGTAGGGTGTTAGGTGTAAAGTATAGGGTGTAGGAAGCAGGGTGTAGGGTGTAGGGTGTGAAAAGTAAGATGTAGGATGTAGGGTGTTAGGTGTAAAGTATAGGGTGTAGGAAGCAGAGTGTAGGATGTAGGGTGTAGAGTATAAAGAGTAAGATGTAGGATGTAGGGTGTAGAGTGTAAAGTATGGGGTGTAGGAAGCAGGGTGTAGGATGTAGGGTGTAGAGTGTAAAGAGTAAGATGTAGGATGTAGGGTGTAGGGTGTGAAGAGTAAGATGTAGGATGTAGGGTGTTAGGTGTAAAGTATAGGGTGTAGGAAGCAGGGTGTAGGGTGTAGAGTGTAAAGAGTAAGATGTAGGATGTAGGGTGTTAGGTGTAAAGTATAGGGTGTAGGAAGCAGGGTGTAGGGTGTAGGGTGTGAAGAGTAAGATGTAGGATGTAGGGTGTTAGGTGTAAAGTATAGGGTGTAGGAAGCAGAGTGTAGGATGTAGGGTGTAGAGTGTAAAGAGTAAGATGTAGGATGTAGGGTGTTAGGTGTAAAGTATAGGGTGTAGGAAGCAGGGTGTAGGGTGTAGGGTGTGAAGAGTAAGATGTAGGATGTAGGGTGTTAGGTGTAAAGTGTGGGGTGTAGGAAGCAGGATGTAGGATGTAGGGTGTAGAGTGTTGGGTATAGTGTATAGGGTCTAGGGTATAGGGTGTGTGTTATAGGGTGTAGGGAGTAGGATGTAGGGTGTGGCGTATAGGGTATAAGTAAGAGTAAGGGTAAGATATTCCTTTATTTGGCCCAGCAGTGGGGAAATTGCATTTAGCAACAGTTGGGGTACAGTACAGAAAGAGTATGCACACAAGAACAAGGTAGATTAAAAACTATTCTGTACATAAATGGCTTAAATAGTGCTAAAAGCAGAAATCCTAACACAATGTAGTATAGGGTGTAGGGAATAGGGTGTAGAGTGTGGGAATAGTGTATAGGGTGTATGGCGTAGGCTGTAGGGTGTGGGAATAGTGTATAGGGTGTATGGCGTAGGCTGTAGGGTGTGGGGTATAGGGTAAGGGATGTAGGGAGTAGCGTGTGGGGTATAGGGTGTAGGGTGTAGGTATAGGGAATAGGGTGTAGGGAATAGGGTGTAGAGTGTGGGAATAGTGTATAGGGTGTATGGCGTAGGCTGTAGGGTGTGGGGTATAGGGTAAGGGATGTAGGGAGTAGCGTGTGGGGTATAGGGTGTAGGGTGTAGGTATAGGGAATAGGGTGTAGGGAATAGGGTGTAGAGTGTGGGTATAGTGTATAGGGTGTATGGCGTAGGCTGTAGGATGTGGGGTATAGGGTAAGGGATGTAGGGAGTAGTGTGTGGGTTATAGGGTGTAGGGTGTGGGTATAGGGAATAGGAGATAGGGAGTATGGTGTAGAGTGTGGGTATAGTGTATAGGGTGTAGGGCGTAGGCTGTAGGGTGTGGGGTATAGGGTGTAGAGTGTGGGTATAGTGTATAGGGTGTAGGGCGTAGGCTGTAGGGTGTGGGGTATAGGGTAAGGGATGTAGGGAGTAGCGTGTGGAGTATAGGGTGTAGCGAATAGGGTGTAGGGAATAGGGTGTAGGGAATAGGGTGTAGGGTGTAGGTATAGGGTGTAGGGAATAGGGTGTAGGGAATAGGGTGTAGGGTGTAGGTATAGGGTGTAGGGAATAGGGTGTAGGGAATAGGGTGTAGGGTGTAGGTATAGGGTGTAGGGAATAGGGTGTAGGGAATAGGGAATAGGGTGTAGGGAATAGGGTGTAGCGTGTGGAGTATAGGGTGTAGCGAATAGGGTATAGGGAATAGGGTGTAGGGAATAGGGTGTAGGGAATAGGGTGTAGGGAATAGGGTGTAGGGTGTAGGTATAGGGTAGGTAGGAATAGGGTGACAAAATCTAAAGAAGCTTGAGGGTGTGGTTTTGTCCGGTTCAGCTGAGGAGACCTCAAGAGGAAGTGTGTGTTCCTCTTATAGAGGTCATACCGTGCACTTCAGAACTGAAACACACACAGACACACAAACACACAAACACACTCACACACACAGCTTCTGCTTTTATAGACATTCTGTCAAAACAACCTGCTTCTGTGTGTGTGTGTGTGTGTGTGTGTGAGAGAGAGATGGAAACGGATGTATATAATGCTATCACTGTCAGATTCACTGTGCACTTTCTTTTGTTGTGCTCTTTTTAGTACGAGAGAGACAATGCACACACACACACACACACACACACACACACAGTCAGTGTGATGGTATGTTGGTAATCTTTTGGAATCCTGATCATCAGTATCGCTACATTAACAACATTTAATAACATGGAGCAGATCAGTTTATGCAAATTTATGCTGATTTGTGGTGATTATTAACTGTCATTAACTGTCATGTCTTTTTTCTTTCTGATGCTGTGATATAATCTCTCTTTATTGATTTATTGATATAATAATTAATGTTACAATTGAAAGATACAAAATCTGTGATAATGAACAAGACAGGAGAATTAAATAAACTTAATTTTATCTGATTTTTTTTCTTAGATTTTGTTTGTTTAACACAAATAAAATAAAAATAAGGAATTAATCCTCTCATTTTATTTCTCTCTCTCTCCTCTAGAGGGCCCTGCAGCACAGTTTCTCTCTTTTTCACCCAGGAATGAAAAGTGACTGCACTTTATAAATTCAATAATAATTTAATTAGAAGTTACTAAATAATACTAAAGATTTGTAACTTTTTTGTAATATTGTTTAATTACTTTAAATTAAATAATGTGTCAGTGTGATCTATAACCATAAATAAGTATGCATTACTGATGATGCAAAACAAAAAGAGAAAGAGGAAGAAAATTATTTAAATTAATTAAACTGAGCCGTGTTTATCAGAAGTGGGCGGGGCTTCACCCATGTGAATTCGTATTGGCTGAATGAGCTGTCAATCACAGTCCCAGGCAAGATTGGGGAGTGAGAGAGTGAGAGAGAGAGAGAGAGAGAGAGAGAGACAGCAGACGAGTGGAGCAGCGGCATGGTGCAGACACAACTGACTACAAAGAGGTAAGAGTCACACACACACACACACACACACACACACAGCTTAACTAACACCGTGTTTAATGTTTATTGTTAAGATGAAAAGTGTTAATAATTCTACACACACACTGACACTCAACACACACACACACACAGTACAATTAAATACATTAACAGCATTAACTTCTGCAGCTTTTGTGTTCAGTAGCATTTAAGTGTTAATCTAAAATTTACACTAATCTAAACACACATACACACTTACACTGAACACGCTCGCACACACACACACACACACACACACACACACACACACGGTGTATTAATAGACTGTACAGGTGTTAATTCAGTACTGGAAATGTAAATGCTGCAGATGAATTATATACTGCAGTTGGTAATTAAATACAATGCTGTAGGTGTTAATTACAGGAAGTGATAATACTGCATTCATTAGTTCCACACTCTAGGTGTTAATTAAAATGCTGTAAGCATTAGTTCAGTGTTGAATGGTTTAATTCTACGTTGTTGGTGTTAATTCATCACTGCAAATATGAATTAATGCTTGCACTCTTATGTATTAATTCAGCAGTGTACATGTTAAGTCAATACTGCCTATGTTAATTCTACACTATAGATGTTGACCCAATACTGTACGTGTTAATTCATGAATGCAAAAGTTAATTAACGTATAGATTAATTCTACACTATAGGCATTAATTGTACATTATTATTTCAGTGTTGTAGGTGTTAATTCAACGCTGCGAGCATTAATTAACATAATGCATCAATTCTATACTACAGGTGTTAATTCAGTACTGAATCCTATTCCAGGTGTTCGTGGTTTGTCTTTATTTTATTAATGTACATGTTAATTCAGTATTAGAAGTATTTACTGGCTAAGTTAATTTTCCACTGTTGATGTTAATCCAATACTGTACATGATTTCAGAACTGTAGGTGTTAATTCCACACTGCAAACATTAATGAACATATGCATGAAATACAGGTGTTAATTCTACTGAATTCTCCTTAGTGCTACACTGGGTACTTATGCCTTTATTTTCATCATGCATATGTAAATTTAGTAGTAGAAGTGTGTTAACCGACTAGGTGTAAATTCTACACTGGGGGTGTTAATTCTCCACTCTGGTGGTTTCCTGTGTGTACAATAAACGTAGAGAAATTGAGGATGTAACTGATGAAGCAAAGAGAAAAACAGAGCTCTAGTTAACACACCCTCCTAAACACTGCGATTACCATAAAGTGGTGTTTATTACACCAGTATAATATATCTAGTCTACACTCAGTGTCCATTCAACAAGCCTTCCATCACGCTGCATAAAGTATTGGCACCCCTCTTTTAATAGAAAGGGACTACAATAGAATCAGATTTTAACTTTGTCACATTTTTTAAAATTTTATTTCTTTTTTCTCCAGTGCTGCAGTCATGTAAAGGCGAACGTAGAGGACGTCCACTGAAGACTGTCCTGCATTAAACAGAGAAAAAGTGAGGAAAGAGAAACTCCCACACTGAATACACACTGCAGGAAGGTTCAGATTAGATGGAATAAATCATGGTTCTGACTGATTAAAACAACTTCAACAAAGTATTTCCACCTTTTCAGCCTTAATCTCTACTACTGACTGACCGAATGACTCGTTCCATCGAATACGATTCTTTTGATTCTTAATCAAACCTGCTTAAGTGAATCAAAGTGGCTGAGTTTAGATTCATTTGATTCACCACTCAGGTCGGTGTAGAGACATATGAAGGCTACAGTAACGCACGTTTGTGACTTTATATGAGCGCCGAACAAACTTTCACAGCATACAGTATATTTTTTGGGAAAGAAATAAACTACCTTTTGTATGCTAACTGCTAACCTAGCCAAGATCACATTTACAAATACAGGCTATTCAATATTCTTGCTTGTGAATTGATTCATCCAATTCACTTTTGAAGCAACAGTTTAACAGAATTGATTCTTTTACTCATTCTCATTCATTATTGAACCCATTGATGATAAAACTTTTGTAAAATTTTGGATTCGTTATTCAAATCAATTTGCTTGATTCACTTAAAAAGTGTTTAATTAAAAAGAATTGATTCATTTGTCCAGTTTAATCACTAAGGAAATTACTACTAACTATTTTTAAATTGAAAAATGACAACGATACGTTTGATTTATTCATGTTTTCGATTAAAAAGTATCAATTTGTTTGGTGAGTCTCGTTAAACTCATCATTAAATCTTCTGAAGACATGGATGAGGAGTGGAAGGAGAGGGAGCGCAGCAGCTTTTGCATGCTGAACTGGGAGCAGGTGAAGCGTTTGGACACCGTCCTCACCGAGTCCATCCCCATCCACGGCCGGTGGAGTTTCCCCACGCTGCAGATGAAGCCGCGGGACATCGTTAAGGCCGTGCGATGCAGAATGGCCGAGCAGAACATCTGCGTACGCGAGGTTCGGCTAAACGGTTCGGCCGCTAGCCACGTCCTGCACGAGGACAACGGCTTAGGATACAAAGACCTGGACCTGATCTTCTGCACCAAGCTAAGGGACGAGATGGACTTCCAGACTGTCAAGAACATCGTGCTGGATGCTCTCCTGGACTTCCTGCCCGAAATAGTGAACAAGACCAAAATAACGCCACTCACACTAAAGGTAACTCGACTCTGTCCAAAACACTCGTCTGTTGACAATTTTATGAAAAACACCCAATTGGTAGAACAGAGAAAATGTTTTCTAATGAGATGTGATGTTAGTGATTATTTTATTGTGAATGTTTGTATGGAGTTATTGTATGGAATATGCATTACCCATGATGCAATGCTGGTGCACGTACTAGACACTGGAGACTCCTTCCATAAATGTTAAATAGACGTTGTCATGTCAATGATTACACACACTCTTTATTATATTTATGTAGAGCGTTCGCTGAACACGTCCTTGTGAAAGAGCTGTTAGAGAAAATTAATCAACACCTTCTGTAATAATGCATTAGAGAACTTGTGGGTATGTGGAAGGAAGCGGAAGTGATAAGGGAGAGAAAAACACTGGGTTCTGCTTTCACAAGTTGCTCCTCGGTGCAGATGAAGAGCGATAAGTTCACCACTTCACGCCTGTCTGTCTGCGCTTTAACCAAATCCACTACACACGTTCTAGAAACCTAAACAAACTTTTGTTTAGTGCTGGATTCAGTCAAAGTTATAAACGTCTCTCGCTCTGTTTCTTTCTCGTTATTTTTCGTTTTCAGGACTCGACACACCACCTCTCACGCTGAGTCACGTTCCCTAACGTGTGATAATCATGTGATGGAGGAACAAGTCTCACTCACAGACATTACGTCATCTAGTGACTTTATATTTCTACACCGAGTTACCACTTTATTAAGTACACTCGTAGGACATTTATGGGTTCCGTTAGAGAGCCAACCAAAGAACTGTTAAAGGTTCTGGACTTTTGTAGAACAACAGAAATCTTCCCCATCAGAAAAGGTTCCACACTAGAACCCTTTTAGGAAGCCAAGAACCTGTTAAATTACCCGTTATGAGTCTGTGAATGTACACAAGTGCAATACTTCTGTGAAATTTTAAATCTCCCTCTCTTTGTGTGTCCCTGTCTCTCACTCTACTCCCTTTTTCTCACTTTCTCTCTCTCTATTCTTTCCTCTCTTTCTGTCTCTCTCTCTCTTTCCATCTGTATGTTTGTCTCTCTCTCTCTCCCTCCCTCCATCTCTTTTGGTCTCTTTTTCCACATCTCTCTCTCTCTCTCTCTCTCTCTCTCTCTCTCTCACTCTCTCTGTCTCTTCACCTCTCTGTCTCTATCTGTCTGACTGTTTAACTGTCTCTCTCTCTCTCTCTCTCTCTCTCTCTCTCTCAGGAGGCGTATGTTCAGAAGATGGTGAAGGTGTGTAATGACTCGGACCGCTGGAGTCTCATCTCTCTGTCCAATAACAGCGGGAAGAACGTGGAGCTGAAGTTCGTTGACTCTCTGCGCCGTCAGTTCGAGTTCAGCGTCGACTCCTTCCAGATCCGCCTGGACTCGCTCCTGCTGTTCTACGAGTGCTCTCTGGAGAATGTCATGAGCCTCTCGTTCCACCCATCTGTCCTGGCCGAGAGCGTGTACGGTGATTTCTCCGAGGCCCTGGATCACCTCCAGCAGCGTCTCATCGTCACGCACAACCCTGAAGAGATCCGCGGTGGCGGCTTGCTCAAATATTGCCACCTGCTTCTGCGAGGCTTTCACGCCCCAAACCGCCGGGAGAAAGGCGAATACCGTGAGCTGCTACAGCGCTACATGTGCTCGCGCTTCTTCATCGACTTCCCACGTGCATCTGAGCAGCATCGCAAGCTCGAGTCCTACCTCCAGAGCCACTTTGTCGGGCAGGAGGAGTGTAAGTTTGCGTACCTGAGCACGCTGCACAGCGTGGTGCGCGAGAGCAGCGCGTGTCTGATGAACCGCGAGAGATGCCGAGTGCTCGAGATCATCGCTGCGATGGCTGTGAGAGCGCTGGCTGAACACAGCGACGTCCCGAATGTGGAGAACGTCACGTGCTACTACCAGCCCGCTCCTTACGTCAAAGACGGAAACTTCAGCAACTACAGCGTGGCTCAGGTGCAGAACGTGTACACCTGTGAAACGGACCAATCAGGACAAGTCTGGCTCTGTTTGTTCATCTGAGACACGTGCTGAAAATATAGTTATATGTCAACCAATCAGAGTGGAGCTGATGATAGACAGCACCACAGACCAATCAGAATGACTTCTCATGTAGGAAGAGAAAGATCAAAGCCAGACCTTTAAGGAAGCAGAAGAAATCCCAACCAATCAGAGATCAGCGATTGTAAAGCAGACCAATCAGGACAACTGTGGTTTGGTTTGATCTGCACAAATCCTTTTTTATCTGAATTATGTAATCCAGTTTAATTCACCTGAAGCCACCAATCACAGAGCGGGAGCCATGTGATGAACAGGAAATCGACCAATCCGAGAAAAGCTTTGTTTTCTGAGCTGAACATTGGATTGTTGTACACCTTTTTTTATGCACTTTAAAAATACGAAGCAGAATTCAAATCCAGAGATGTGAACATTCTTTTATCGTTTTTAAAGAATTATCATCATTTGGGACACCTTTTGGTTTGGTTTCTGTTGAAGCAACCAGTCATGAAGCAGGCGTCTAATGATGACATCAGAATCGAACAATCACCATGACCTTGGTTTGGTTTGGTTTGTTGGCCTGAGGGATTTTTTGTTTTTAATTTCCAAGATAAAAATATGGAGAAGAATTCAAGTCCACACCTTTCTGGCTGTAAAACAACATTCATAAATTACTTTTTATGCAAGAGAGAAAGAGGGAGAACGTGATGGTGGGAGACGAGAACCGAGAGAGAGGAGAGAGAAGGTCACTCAGTTCAGTTTCCAGTGGACGCCAAAATCTGAAGAAACACCCGTCACACCGGCAACATGAGCCTGAGAGCTAGAACCCAGCTCTGATTCTGATTAGGACCATAAAGAGAGAGGAGAGAGAGAGAGAGAGAGAGAGAGAGAGGGAATATTCCTGCTAGCTTTGCTTTGGATTTAGTACAAACATAAAAATGTCATGTTCACACTGCAGCAGATTTGTTCTCATTTTAGCGTTAGCCGAACTCTAACATGCACGTATACTAAAATCGAGAATTTTACAGATCTATCTGTGATTTTTAAGATTTTGAGCCATAATTTTTTTAACTCCAATGTCAATGCAAATACAACTTTCCAACATACTATATATCTCTGTATAACTATAAACAATATTCGCAGATATATTTACTCATATTTTTGCCAAAAATGTCAGACCTTTAATTCCGAAGTCTCAGAATGCTCATTATATTAATGCGGCTTATTCACTGAAGCGATGTATGTACTGATTTTTTTTCCTTTAAGTAGCATATTGTCTGGATTTCTTTAAGACACCAAACAGAATACAGAGAATTCTGAGACTATAAGTGCCTGTAACGGGACAAATGCAACAAATCGACGTTATGAAAGGACGTGTTTGAGTGTGTGTTTGAGAAAAATAGGTTTGTTAGGCATTATTATAATGGTATAATGGAATATTATGGGCGGGGTCTCCTCTGCTGGCCTGCACGGGCTGTTAATTGCATTAACAAAGGTGTGTGTG